>NW_015505808.1:126099-160907 GCF_001515645.1 Sinocyclocheilus grahami | reverse complement strand
TCTATCTATCTATCTATCTGTCTGTCTGTCTGTCTGTCTGTCTGTCTGTCTGTCTGTCTGTCTGTCTATCAATCTATCTGTCTATCTATCTGTCTGTCTATCTGTTTGTCTGTCTGTCTATCAATCATCTATCTACCTATATGATTGCCTGTCTGTCTGTCTGTCCATCCATTGGTCTGTCTGTCTGTAAATCTTTTTCCACATAAACACTTAATGGTATAGTGTCTCATGAAAGGTTTCTAAAATATAATTTATAAATTAATTAGAAGTAAATACCTGCAATATTTAATATTCTATTTTCTAATATTTTATTTTAAAGCACTTTTTGTATAACGTCTGACTATTTGCCGATTGACTATGATACACTAGCACTATCTACTGGTACACTGGTATACTGTAGGCCTACAATACGGGTGCTGGCAAAGGCTGTAAAAGTAAAACCACTTGAGTAAAACTGGATGGTATCTATTTTTTACATTTACTATACACAGTTTTTGGTAACACAGTTTCTAGACAGTGACACATACAGTAAATGTGGTATTTGAAGGAAGACCTAGTGACCACATACATCCAACTATAAACATGCTCTAATGATATTTGAGATTTTATTGCATACACTGTTCTTAGACTTTTTTTTCCAGTTTATCAGACACTTTTGTGCTTGGTTTAGTACAATGGCTTGTTTTCTTCACAAAAAAAAACTCACAGTGTGCTGAAATAAACATGCCTCACAGCTCATTGCTGACAGCAGATTGTTAGTGTCAGACTTTTGTATATTTTGACTCATGTCCGCCTTCATGAAGTGATGACTAGTAAAGTGGTTATTATCATCCCCGCATTAATGACATATGTTGTACAGACTGCCTTATCATAGAAAGTGTCAGACTTGCACTGTCATGGTAATTTGCTGTTTATGTTTTGCTCTTTATAGTCTCATCTAACTTACAGAACGGTGAATAAAGGCTATAGCAACTTTGTGAGCTTCTGCAAAATGATATGTGGCAACCTTATGATTTTAATCTAATATCTCACATATTTGTTTTCTATAGTCAATACATTTAGGCAGTCCTGTCAAAGATTTGAAATAACTCTGTGCTTTTAGTGCGCCATCTTGTGTCTAAAATGGTAGACGCAGGGCATTAGGCCATTTTGGCCATGCGTTAAACAGTTAAATGAAACAAGCAAATTAAAACTCTTTTAAATTTTATGCACCATCCTTTGATATAAACATGAACTACATCAGAGAAGACTGTCAGGCTTTGGTGATGGGGTTCGGCTTATGATGAGACAAAACATTCAGTCAGTCCACATTACCACCACAGTCCCTCTATTCCGTTCGTAGGACTATTGTACTACTGAGGGACTTTTTCCACTGTTGTTTTTCAGGCTCTCCTCAAACAGTCATGCTGGGAGTCCCTCATGTCCTCAGGGTGAGTTTTGTTTGTGTGTGTGTGTGTGTGTTTCTACTTTAATTAACCTGAAGTGACAGTTTCTTTCTCACACCTGCTCTTTTCTCTTTTTATGTTGGTTTTTATGGTTTACGAGGACTCTCCATAGGCGTAATGGTTTTTATACTGTTCAAACCGTATTTTCTATTGCCCTACACCAACCCTACCCCTAAACCTACCCCTCACAGGAAACTTTGTGCATTTTTAGATTAAAAAAAAAACTAATTATGAATGATTTATAATCCTTTTAAATTACGGGGACACTAAAAATGTCCTCATAAATCACCTTCTCGTTGTAATACCTATGTCATACCCATGTCATTATACAAAGTTGTGTCCTCATAAACCACATAAATACGCACACACACACACACACACACACACTCACAGCAGTGAGTAGTGAACACACACCCAGAGCAGTGGGCAGACATTTTTGCAGTTGGGGTTTCGATGCCTTGCTCAAGGGTCTCACCACAACCTTTGGGTTACAAGTCCGAATCTTTAACCATTAGGTCATGACATGAAATGGCCATACTGAGATGATTATTGAGAACTGATTCACAAGTGGTTTTGAATATCTTTTGTTTGTGTAATTTACATGTTCAGACGCAGATTATGTGCAAATATATAATAAATTATTATGAATTTACAGTGGGTACGGAAAGTATTCAGACCCCCTTAAATTTTTCACTCTTTGTTATATTGCAGCCATTTGCTAAAATCATTTAAGTTAATTTTTTTTCCTCATTAATGTACACACAGCACACCATATTGACAGAAAAACACAGAATTGTTGACATTTTTGCAGATTTATTAAAAAAGAAAAACTGAAATATCACATGGTCCTAAGTATTCAGACCCTTTGCTCAGTATTTAGTAGAAGCACCCTTTTGATCTAATACAGCCATGAGTCTTTTTGGGAAAGATGCAACAAGTTTTTCACACCTGGATTTGGGGATCCTCTGCCATTCCTCCTTGCACATCCTCTCCAGTTCTGTCAGGTTGGATGGTAAACGTTGGTGGAAAAGCGTTTAGAGTTTTCCCAACACAATCTCAGGGTAATTTGTAACAATTTTATGGTTAGGTGGATAATTTGTATGAATATGTACAATCTCATTAAACCATTTTTATACGATCTGTTTACGCTCCAGTGATGGTAATGTTTAGGGGTGGGGGGGTCCTAAAAATTGTACCATACAAAATTTTAAAGCAGTCACATTTTCCTGTGAGAGCAGGTTGATTTTTCCGTATCTGCTGCCTTTGACATAGCAGTCATTAATTGTGTCTGGAATTGTAGTGCCATGTTCTTGTGGTACCATCAGCCAGTCAGCATTGTTCTGGGGCGCCAGAGAGATTAGTCACATGACATGTACAGCTCAGGTCATTGGCTTAAAAGGTTCTGCAGCCATTAATGAGTGCATGAACATACATGTTCTTAAATTGATTATGCCTAATAAGCTGACAAATTGAGTGGATATGTAAATGTCCAAACCACTGTCCTTTGTCTGCTTTAGCCCGTTCTCACAGTAGCCATCTTTTAAATAAGTACTTACTACCATTAGAAATGACATTCGATATAGTATGAATATGTGTAGATTAAAAGTATTTCGGACTGCATTCATTTGTCATGTTGTCATGTGCACAACTTTATTCCCATGGCCTCATGGGATAGCAAAGTGAGTAGTGAGGAAGTATGTACAGTGGGTACGGAAAGTATTCAGACCCCCTTAAATTTTTCACTCTTTGTTATATTGTAGCCATTTGCTAAAATCATTTAAGTTAATTTTTTTTCCTCATTAATGTACACACAGCACCCCATATTGACAGAAAAACACAGAATTGTTGACATTTTTGCAGATTTATTAAAAAAGAAAAACTGAAATATCACATGGTCCTAAGTATTCAGACTCTTTGCTGTGACACTCATATATTTAACTCAGGTGCTGTTCATTTCTTCTGATCATCCTTGAGATGGTTCTACACCTTCATTTGAGTCCATCTGTGTTTGATTATACTGATTGGACTTGATTAGGAAAGTCACACACCTGTCTATATAAGACTTTACAGCTCACAGTGCATGTCAGAGCAAATGAGAATCATGAGGTCAAAGGAACTGCCTGAAGAGCTCAGAGACAGAATTGTGGCAAGGCACAGATCTGGCCAAGGTTACAAAAAAGTTTCTGCTGCACTTAAGGTTCCCAAGAGCACAGTGGCCTCCATTCCTTAAATGGAAGACGTTTGGGATGACCAGAACCCTTCCTAGAGCTGGCTGTCCGGCCAAACTGAGCTATCGGGGGGGAAGAGCCTTGGTGAGAGAGGTAAAGAAGAACCCAAAGATCAGTGTGGCTGAGCTCCAGAGATGCAGTTGGGAGATGGGAGAAAGTTGTAGAAAGTCAACCATCACTGCAGCCCTCCACCAGTCGGGGCTTTATGGCAGAGTGGCCCGACGGAAGCCTCTCCTCAGTGCAAGACACATGAAAGCCCGCATGGAGGACTCCAAGATGGTGAGAAATAAGATTCTCTTGTCTGATGAGACCAAGATATAACTTTTTGGCCTTAATTCTAAGCGGTATGTGTGGAGAAAACCAGGCACTGCTCATCACCTGTCCCAACAGTGAAGCATGGTGGTGGCAGCATCATGCTGTGGGGGTGTTTTTCAGCTGCAGGGACAGGATGACTGGTTGCAATCGAGGGAAAGATGAATGCGGCCAAGTACAGGGATATCCTGGACGAAAACCTTCTCCAGAGTGCTCAGGATCTCAGACTGGGCCGAAGGTTTACCTTCCAACAAGACAATGACCTTAAGCACACAGCTAAAATAATGAAGGAGTGGCTTCACAACAACTCTGTGACTGTTCTTGAATGGCCCAGCCAGAGCCCTGACTTAAACCCAATTGAGCATCTCTGGAGAGACCTAAAAATGGCTGTCCACCAACGTTTACCATCCAACCTGACAGAACTGGAGAGGATCTGCAACTTGGAGGAATGGCAGAGGATCCCCAAATTCAGGTGTGAAAAACTTGTTGCATCTTTCCCCAAAAGACTCATGGCTGTATTAGATCAAAAGGGTGCTTCTACTAAATACTGAGCAAAGGGTCTGAATACTTAGGACCATGTGATATTTCAGTTTTTCTTTTTTAATAAATCTGCAAAAATGTCAACAATTCTGTGTTTTTCTGTCAATATGGGGTGCTGTGTGTACATTAATGAGGAAAAAAAATTAACTTAAATGATTTTAGCAAATGGCTGCAATATAACAAAGAGTGAAAAATTTAAGGGGGTATGTATTTATTTAGTTTGTTAGTCTTGACCCCTACAGCAGTGCATGTCATTACACTACATGAGGTATGTTATCACAATGGAAATTCCCATTTACTAACAATTTTAGAAAAAAAAAAGATCTTCATTTCAGTAAAATTTAACATTAATACAATTATAAAAATGGTATTAAAAAAAAGTAACATAAAAAAAATCCTGACCTTCTGACTCAAAATCGTATAGTTACTAAAATATAGCCCTTGTGACAACTTTATATTGAGTCAGAACAACATGGTCAAATGTGATTAGAGGGTGACAGAATGAACTACATAATACTCAAAAACTAAAATGCTTCACTGTCCTCTGTATGGCCACCGGTGCCCGTAAATCACTGGTGTTTTCACAGCTGTTCACACACATTGCGGCTTTCATGCAGGCAAACACAGGGAGACATGCACATGACCATGAGGAAACACCCATAAGCGTCTGTACCTGCACATTTTTATGTCCCTTAAGTTTATGTCTTTAATCTATGCCTCAGAGTTACACAAACAGTCGTCCTGACAGCCAAATGATCAGTGTAAACACGTCAGGATTTAATTTACACACCCATCCAGCTGTCTTACTTGTAAAATCTCAGTTACAGTATATGTCAGAGACAGAGGCTTTGCTTTCTTGCTACCGTGTTGAAGCCACAGGCGTTTCTACGTTTTTTTTTTACTATTCACTCATAATTTCAACATCTTCACCTTGCACAGAGACAGGAAGCCTCTTTAAAGGGCCCCACAATAATAAAAAATGATAATAATAATAATACATTTTCTATTTCAACCCATTTATTTTGAGAAATAAGTGTAGCTTATATGAGTGTGAAAGGCAAGTGTCATCTGTTTACTCCTTTTTTAATCTGTTTTGTATGCAATAGCGATGACTCAGTGAGGGAAAAAGTAAAAACAACTGTTCAAAATCATATGACCTCATGCGGAAAACATGCTAACATAACAAAAGGGAGTATTCTAATGTTTAAGCTATGTGAATGTGTATTACAGAAAACAAAAGGAATAAGTACAAAAATGTGAAAAAGTGCTTTTTCTTTAATGGAAGTGCCATTGGTTGTGTTACCTTAGCTTTCCTTCACAGTGTTTCAGATTAGGGTGAGGGGATGTGGAGGAACGTCAGTGCTGAACTCATCTAAACTCTGACTGGGAACACATTTTCAATAAATTCAAGAATTTCATCTCGTTTTGCAGGCTCGATTCATCTCTTTGTTTTGGGAGAGGCCTTTAATAAATAAAGCACCTCCAGATTCCCTTTTTATTGTCTGGCACTTTTCATTCCACAAGCATTTATTTAAAGAAGAAGAAGAAAGTTGGGGCTGCCTTGCTTACACTTAAATTACAGTCAAGTCAGCTTTATAAATTTGACCTTTACACAAATTCCCAAATGAGCGCACATCAACAGGTGCTAAAATGGCTCCTTGCTTTCATATGCATTGAACTAAAATGAAATGGAGGAAATCCAAATCTTCAAAGCCTCTTTTCCAGCAGATTGACTCAGATAAAATGCTGGAGATCTAGATGCCCAGCAGGGATGTGGAAGAATCGGAACACCTCCCCTACTTATATCCCCCATGATGTTCCTGTCATGGGATAATGTGCTCCTCCCACCTCTCTCATTATGTCCACTTCACATGTACACACACATTAGAGACGAGGAAAACCTCTGAGCACACTTGTTAAGACAAAAATAAGGTGTTTATGTGTCCTAAAGAAGATGAAGTGTGAATGTTATGTTCAAACGTTTGTGGTGCAAGACTTGAAGAACCTCAGACACTTTGATCTTCTGAGATACGGACAATACAATCACAGTGTATTAACATACAGCCATCTGTTTCCACATTTCACTGAGAGAAGATGTGGGAAAAACTCCTTTACATTTGTTTCTTTTCATCCACTTCCTCCCCCTCACCCATCCTTCCCTTCACTCAACTCACTCAGAATGGTCAATACCATCATAG
Source organism: Sinocyclocheilus grahami (assembly GCF_001515645.1). Lineage (NCBI taxonomy): Eukaryota > Metazoa > Chordata > Actinopteri > Cypriniformes > Cyprinidae > Sinocyclocheilus > Sinocyclocheilus grahami. The sequence continues at coordinate 154,184 of NW_015505808.1, read as the reverse complement.
CAGAATAGCATAATGTTCTACATGAATGCAAGTGATATTCACAGTCATGTTTGGTATCATTTGAATTGTCTCTGTGCCACTGGTACAATGGTCTCAATCTTACAAGAAGTACACTAAAAGGTAATACAGATCCTAAGAGTTTAGAGATATGTTGCTTACTTTAGAGGGTGCACCATTTCCCAGTGTCTTTCATGCAAATTACCATCAGTCCCCAAAAGGTGTAAACACATTATGTGTAGGACTTGATCAATGCAAATTCTAATTGTTAGTTCCTGTCTCCATTTGAAGGATGTTTGTCTTGGTCTGAGTACTTAAGGAAATGTTGCAAGAAGATCAGGGCACTTCTGTAGCCAGATGAGTCGATAGTGTGGATTGTGTTTACACACTCCATACTACAGTATGTATTTTTCTAAAGTCAGGTATGCATCCTTCACTCTTAGATTTATCTTTGAGAATTTGATGTCTTGATTATCTCTGAATTGACTATGTAATCAGCTTAATACTTTTTACTTGACCAATAATAAATGGTCACATTTGATATTATTCTCACTTACTCTGAAATTATGTACTTTTGTAACATTATTAACATTATTAATGTCTTTACTTTCACTTTTAATCATTTTGAGTTAAAAAAACATTGGTAACGCTTTACAATAACATTCCATTTATTAACTACAATAGCGCACATTAACTAAATATTAAAATTCTACAAAAGCACTCATTAATCTTAGTTAATTTCAAAATGTACTAATATATCACAAAGTATTTTTCTATTTGATTCCTCAGAGACTTTCTCCAACATGCAGTCGGCCCCAAGCACCATAGCCAGTCCAGAGCCACACGCCTTCCAGAACCACAAGCTCATGTTTTCCTCCCAAACCTGGATTAGTGAAGTCTTATCCCACAGCCACAGTTCAACGAGCACACTGCTGGAGCAGTCCTGTACCTAATTAACTCCATTTTGCCTCTGTCAGTGATTCCAGTGTGCAGGAGCAGCGTCAGACCAAATAGGATCTGACATTGCTTTCATAAATTCTATAATCTACTTCAGTCCACACAATGCTACTTACAGAATCAGGCACTGCATAACTCTGTTCCTGCCATTTGGGTTGAGGCAGAATGAACGTCAACAACTGCAACTCAGTCTTTTTAATATATAACCCATGATGGATTTAGATTGATATATTCTGTAAATTCAATTTGTCTGGTTAGTGAAGCCTCCTTACTGTGAATATATGCATGCTCATAGCAGAAACTAATGTTGTAGTTACGTTAGTTCTGCTGTAGATTTATCTGCCAATTAGTACTGAGGCATATGTGGCAGTAACGGTACCACAAACTCTTCTGAAGTGAGTGCTATGTAAATCTATACAAGTACATGACGACACATACTACAAAGACAGTTTGCACGTCTCTAGGCAACGTCATATTTTCCCGGAGGAAATGTTTGAGCTCATATAAAAAGATGAAAAAGATTTAAACCATTAAATAGGGCCTCAGACAAAAACCTAAACGAGTCAGTATAACCCATAGGTCAAGAGTTTCTCTGTGAAAGCCATTTTGGTTTCTGAACACTTCCCTTATGATTATGAATGTTTCATTATTGCCATTATGCTATAATATTTTAGGAGAATGGCTTTGGCAGTGTGTCTCAAACAAGGGCCCTATTATTTCATGGGGTTTATCTCACCACAATGAGCATATCAAAGGAAATGAAAGAGAGAGCAAATTAACAGAAAGGTATTTAGCATCTCGCAGCAACCTAAATTTGAGATCTAACCAATTTATGAATCCACAATACATAATTACGCTTTTTATTGCTGCATAAACTGTAATGTTGCCTTGTAATTTGATGGTTACACACAGCAATTTGGAGACCTTAGCTATGCTTTGGCTTTGTTTGTTTGCGTATTTGTGGAAGTTCTGCTCCTCTGAAAATGCCAGTGTGTAATTTTCGCTGGGTGTGTTTTTTTTTTTATTCCTCTAAAAAGGCACAGCCGCATGACACATGGGTTTAAGCAGTTGTGCTATCAACGCTCACCTCCAAGTGTACGCTGCACTGTAGAAGATTGTTAACGAAGGTCTTGCGGGTTTGGAACGACGTGAAGGTGAGTAATTAATGACAGAATTTTCATTTTTGGGTGAACTATCCCTTTAAGACTGTTATGGTTTGCTGTACTAATTTCACACATCCATAGTTTTTGAAACTCATTGCACCTTTGAAAGAGTCCAAAGGGAGGAGTTTTATGGTAAAAACATTCTAGGACCCTTTTTTGGCTTTCTGCAATAAAGCCATATCTTGCAATAAGTTCTCCTCTCTTTCAAACATCCCCCCCTCTAACTAGGAAAATGTATCAATTTATTCTGATCTAATTTCCAGTGTTAGGCATTACAGGGATAATTGATCAAAAAATGAAATGTCTGTCATCAATTACTTATCTGTAATTTAGACCATATATATTTTTTTATCTGCTGAACACACACACACACACACACACACACAAGGTTTTTGAATAATGTGGGTAACCAATTAATTACTTATCCCATTGACTTTCATAGTATTTTTTCTATACTATGGTAGTCAGTGGGGACCAGCACATGTTTGGTTACCAACATTCTTCAAAATATCGTCTTTTATGTTCAACAACTTGAGGGTGAGTAAATGATGACAGAATTTTCATTTTTGGGTGAACTATTGTTTTAAGATTGAAGCTGTGGGCCCCTAAGGGGGGTCATGTTTGTCAGGCCTGGGGATTTTGTACTGCCCTTTTTCTTTTCATCCTTCATCCGAACCCTTCTGGCACTGGGCAGCTGATGTTTCCTCCCAGTGGGACTGCTATTCCTCATCAACCTGTGTGCCAATCGCAGTAATACTCTTGAAGCACAGCCTAATTATTGGTCTAATTGAGGTTTCCTGTGAATCTTGGGTACACGTCTGAGATTCTAAAGCCTGTGTAAAGAAAAACATTGCTGTAATTCCCTCAAGACATGAAAATGACATATTAAAGATATACATGTCTACACAATGCATTGATGCCAAAATGTGTTTTCACACTTAAAGGCACAATATGTAATTTTCGCCGCTATGGGCGAGTATTCAAAATAAACAAAGAGACAAAGGCGTAGTTTGATGAGTGTGGAATCATGGGAGTTATCGTCTTCATCTCCACAGCCGATGCAATCTGACAGGACTCGGGCAGAAATCATGTTCATGGATGAGCTAATGATTTATTAACATAAAAGAATGAAGCAGGTTGAGGCTGAAAGCCGTCGAAGCGAAACGAGGCCGCTGAACGAGCGCGACACACGGCTCGAAAGCAGCGGAGCTTTTATTATGCCAGTCGACCGCTTCCGCTCCTTCCGGTCATGTGTATGTGGGGGAAAAAAGCAGCGCTGTTTTATCATACTAGATACATTTGAAAGTTCTGTTATACTGCTACTCTGTGTGGTCGTCACCGGTCTAATAAAACTCACAACATATTAAAGTGTCTTTGCTGTTTCCATGTTTTCTACAAAACAAAACAAAAACGGAAATCGAGGGTGTATGACGTCATTGGCAGGCGGCACAATGACATATGGACACGCTCCGTGTCAAACATTCTTCTAGACATTTGGGATAATGTAAGTACACAAGTCAGCAAAATATATAACACTGTTCTAGGGGTTTTTGGATATTTTATCAAAAAATCTTACATATTGTGCCTTTAAGTCAAACAGATTGAATACCACTGCTTTTTTATCTTGTTGGGGTATTTTGAGATAAATATGCATTTTACAACCTTTGCTTAATAGACATTTATTGTATGAGCAAAATACATGATAATAAAGCAAATGTAGTCTATACTTGTTTAAGTAAATTAGCTTAATTCAGTGTTTCCCAACCCTGTTCATGGAGGCACACCAACAGTACACGTTTTGGATGTCTCCCTTATCTGACCAATTCATTTCAGGTCTTGGAGTCTCTACTAATGAGCTGATGAGTTGAATAAGGTGTGTTTGACAAGGAAGCGTTCAAAAATGTGTATTGTTGGTGTGCCTCCAAGAGCAGGGTTGTATACACACAGAGACGTTTTTGTAAGTTTGAAAACACCCTAAAAATGCTTTCATTTGTTTTTCGCCACAAGAGGGCGCTCGAGCTTAGATAAACCATTGCGTTTAGCGATGAATGGGAGCAGTGCTGAGACTGCAAACCCGTTTTTACTTCATTAATCAGGACACATAGAAATCCTGTTATTTATATATTTAAAAAAACATTTTACAGATAACACACACACACACACACACACACAGTTTCCAGGTTCCGAAAGTAATAGCTCACTTGCTGTTTGTTTGTTTATTCGCTCGCCATCATCTGCATTCAGCTCTCCATGCATCAAGCTTCATGCATGGGAATGATTTGTTTTAACTACACAACAAGGTGATCTAGCATGCTAGTGCCAAACCCAAGGCCAGCCCTTAGCCACTTACTTTAAAGGCATGTTTGTAGATGCTGAGTAGCCTTGATACCGGAGTCTAGACTGTATGATATGATCTGTGTATGATCTCACTACAAGCCTTTGAGTGGTGAGATGACAAAACTGTTACTTTACTTAAACTGGCCAGATGTTTAAAATCTGAAATGCAGCATGGGATTCGAGGAGAAGGAGATTGAAGGAGATGATTTGGGATTGATCCCATGAGAATCAGCCACTTCACCTCAGCAGGCATTCCAGCCATTTGAGTTTCCTCTTTTGGAAAACCAGCTATAAGGGGGCAAGTTAAAGAGAGAGAGATGTGCTTGTAGGGACAGGCCTATGCAGCAGCTAACACAGATATCACAGGCTCTCTGACCTCTGTGCTTTACTGTCATACAGATGTGAAGCATCAGACATGCATAGGCCATTTGTGCACCGAGCACTTTCTTTTGTCTTGTCTCTATCTTTATAAACACTGGCAGTCAAATGTTTTAAATAGTTAAGATTTTTTTAAATGTTTTTAAAAGTCTGCATGCATTTGAGGAAAAATACCGATATTGTGAAATATTATTACAATAATAAAAAATATATATATATATGAATATATTTTAAAATGTAATTTATTCCTGTGATGGCAAAGCTGAATTTTTACCAGTCATTACTCCAGTCTTCAGTGTCACATGATCCTTCAGAAATCATTTTAATATGCTGAATTGGTGCTCAAGAAACATTTATTATTATTATCAATGCTGAAAACCATTTTTGCCACTTAATATTTTTGTGGAAACCTTATTTATTTATTTATTTATTCATTCAAGTTCAGAACATTGCTATGCTTTTGTAATGCTCACTGAAGAATTTCTTGGTCTAAACTCTGTGCCACCAACTACATCTGGTCATCAAGCTGGTGTGTGATTAACATTTCCTTTACTGCACCTTCAGGCTCCACACACACTAAATAGCTTGTAAGACTGACAAATTTGGGGTTTACAGAGTAAAGTGTGGGGAAACATTGCTGTTTACATATGTGAATCCCACAGAACCACATCCAAGTCGAGAGATGGGAGGAGGAAGAAATGGAGAGAGTTGAGACTCAAGTACTAATGTGTTTTAACACTCCAAAAATCATTATTATTTTTTTTTAATTAATGAAGTTAAATGATGCCCCCTATTTACAAAACTGTTGTTTTCAAATGCAAGATTCCTCATCTTTGAGATTACAAACTGAAAGCTGTCACATTGTCACCAAGACATGAGTTCATTTGTCTGGCTACAGAACTCATTGTAAGGCATTTGACAGACATGTCTAGGAAAGTGAAACACTATAGCATTCAAGTTAATTCCATTCCAGTCTTTGGGAAGAGTGCTGGTCCTTTAATTTATAGTTCAGCGGGCTTCATTACAAAGAACAACTGTTGCGTTCACAATAGCAACTCTGTAAGAGTTCAGTAAACATCTGTTTATCGTCACATTGTGCTAAAACGAGACACAGGAAAGTCAGAAGACCTTTAGATTGTAGATAGAGGTAGTTATTTAATTTTGGAGAATGGGGATTTTTATGAATGGGTTTTTGTTGATACCAGAGTCCAGTGCAGAACTATTTGTAAACTTACGATTAAGATAAGCCACTCTAATTAGGTAAAGTCAAGCAAATCTCAACAGTATCAGATTTTATTTTCCAAAAAAAAAAAAGAAAAAAAAAAGGAGAATCTTACATGAAATGCTGAAACAAAATGTGCTGGTTCACAGAGAGTGCGAATGCTGATTATAAAACACTGTTCATTGGATCAAAACTTGTGTTGACCTAAAACTGAAGATAGAAAAAACAAACATTAAATCTAAATTATAAAGCCACTGGCAATAGAGTGAGACAGTCACTGAATAAAGGCGGATTGCGGGTCTCGGCTAGGTCCTCTCCCCCAGCTTTTCCCCTTTAATAGCAGTAATCCCTCACTATGAGGCCTCCTGGCCTGTCTGACAGCTCTGACTCCACAGTCAAGTACATGGCGCCTGAGAAGGAAATAATAGCTACTCATGACCTTATGACCTAAACTGATCACTGAGCTATTCAAGCTAATTGGGAAGCCCGGCTCATGAGATTTACTCTTATATGCTGGATGTTAAATATAGTTATAATGAATTAATTAGTTTATATTAGATTAGATTATCTTTAAAGTTAGAGGTTTTTATTTCATGCATATTTTGCATATTATTTATAATTTTATCATATTATTATTATTATTACTATTATTAATGCATATTTAGTCCACATTTAAACTTTTTTAGCACTACTATCCAAATGTTTGGGGTCAGTAAGATGTTTTTAAAGATCTTAATACATTTATTCAACAAGGATGCATTCAAGACATTTGCACTATCACAAAAAAAATAAAAAATATAAAAAAAAATTTTTTTTATTAATAATAATCAACTTCCAATAATTTTTTTAAACTTACTGTTCATTAGAGAATGCTGAAAAATAAGTATCATGGTTTCCACAAAAATATTAATACTAATATTAAATACTAATATTAATATACTGCTTTCAGTTGAGCACCAAATCAGCATATTAGAATGATTTCTGAAGCATCATGTGACACTGAAGACTGGAGTAACGGCTGGTGAAAATTCAGCTTTGCCATCACAGAAATAAATTACATTTTAAAATATGTGAAAATAAAAAAGTTTTAAATTGTAAGGATATTTCATAATATTACTGTGATTAATATTACTAAAACATTTAAAAAGTCTTACTGACCCTCTTGCTGATCTTACTGTTCAAAACATAGTGTATAAAATATTTATCGATAACACGTTTTGCCATTCGGTTCACTTCAGTAGTACTGTATTTAGTTGTAGTACTGGTAGAAAACAATGTGTTACAACAATTTAACCTATATTTCCATCTCAAGTTACCAGAGCATTGAGGTTTCTATTGTTTTAGGGGATTTTAAGAACTAACCAAAGTTAATCTTTGAATGACTTTAATTAGTTCAGTATTATTTACCACTTACACATACAGAAGATTGTTTAAACACCTAAATACTGATCAAGCAACCAGAACAACAGATTGACTGTACCATACATTAACATTTAATCTCAGATGTGACATTGACATTCTCTCTAAAGCACCATCTCAAGTTTCATTTATCATGTTTCAATTTGTTATTTAAGCAATCTTGTGGTTACTCTAAAGTCTTTAGGGGTTTTAAAATCATTTTCCTCCTCACAAATATTACCAAGCTTACACACATCAAAACCTGTTATTATTGCAGATTGAATAACTGCAGGGCACTGAAACAAACATGAGTATAGCAATTATGTGGGTATGCCACATGACATCCAAATTTATTAAGCTGAAGTTTTCAGTGACACTGCAAGATAATCTATTAGATGCTAAAATCCTCCAAGACCACAGATGGACAGGTAGATGATATTGACAGGTGGACTAGTCTGGTCCTTTGGCTTTTTATATTTTTCACTGACTGCATAAATAGTATTTTGCATCCTCTGCTTGTGCAACACTGGGGCCAAAGACCCAAAAGGCCAGTCATATTTGGCTATGAACCCAGGGATTGATTAGCCTCAATCCTCTTCCAATTAGCTCCAGAAAAGTCTGTTCACAGTCACAATTGTGCTTGGCGTCAGAGGCATGCTATCTCATGTGTAGTTCCGCCAAAAACATGCTAGTGACGATGCAAGACAAATGGGCCATTAAAAACAGCCTGTTTAAGAAATCTCACTGTATGCCCAGCAGTTTACTCAGGCACCAATTAGAGCCGTTCAGAGCAAAGAGACAACATGTTGTTTGTAATGAAAATGCACCTTTAATTGCCCCCCCCCATTCAGTACAGAGCTAGGTGTGTGTGTGTGTGTGTGTTGCGTCAAACAGTTTGACTGCTTTTAGTTACACTAAACCAGTTCCAGATTTCTTAGAAGACAGAATGTTAATGGTTTGCTTGTGTCACATGATCAGCCTTCCTCTCTGCTAACTCCATTTGGGGGTCCCGATATAATTGCATTAAAGGGGTGGTTCATTGCGATTTCAATTTGTTTTACATTAGTTAGTGTGTAATGTTGCTGTTTGAGCATAAACAATATCTGCAAAGTTACAAAGCTAAAAGTTCAATGCAAACGGAGATGTCGTCTTTTAAAATTCTGGCAGTTTAATGCCTACAAAAACGGCTGGTAGGGACTACAACGAGTTACATCCCGGGTTTGTGACGTCACAAACCTAGATAAACTGTTAAAAATTAACAGTTAATTAAAAATTAACTGTTCCAATTATACACTTACTTTCACATAGCTATGAAAAGCATTAAACATGGACACGCATGCGGTTGCTGTACTGAATTAAAGCTTTAATCAGGATAAAACCGTATATTAAAAGCTAACATAAGCAGTAGCATTTACAACAGCGTATCTAAAAGTATGAGACAACAACAAACAAAAAACCTAGGCCTACCAATAAAAGCCATGCTTGCACAGGTTCTGCACGATGCTCTTCAATAATATCCTCTGCTTCTCAATCGGGCTCAAAATGTTTACAATACAACCGGAGCACATGCCGCTGAGGTGAGGGGCGGGATGTTTAGACGTGCACTAGAGGCGGTTTAGCCAATCACAACACACTGGGCTAGCTAACCAATCAGAGCCCATCGCCTATTTCTGAGGGCGGGGCTTCATAAAAACAGGAAATGATCAGCCCGTTTCTCAGAGAAGGGACAGAGCTGTGTGGAATAAAGGTAAATTATGTGAAAAATAATGCTTTTTTTTTTTAAACAAAGCATTAACACATGTTAGACTGCACCCCATAAACACAATCAAGCCTAGAAAAAACCCAGTGAACCACCCCATTAAAAACCCTGCACACTTTCGACTCAGCACTTCAAAAGCCATTACATCACACTCATCTACACATTCAGAACACACCATCTATTGGCCTTGACACAGAGTGTATTCTTACCAGCACTTGGAGACACTGTAATTCAAAACAAAACGATTTGGATAAAAGATTCTGTTTCTTTCATCGTTTAATGTTTTGGCATGTGATAAAAGGTCTTGGACGTCAGTTCTACGGGTGTACAATTCATATGAGACATAAAGGAAAATGAATTAAGAGCAGATGGAAAAGTGCACAGGCCCAAATCACAATTCATAAACATCTGGATTAAGAATTAAGCTTTGGAAATGTTCTCTGGTGGTGCAGCAGGGTAAACCAAAATCATAATCAGTGGCAGCATTTAGAAGTACAATTAACTCTCGATGAATGGAGAGGAGCTATGCAGTTTAAGCATTATGCATTTTGAACAAGAGATACATTCAATGAATACCATGTTTTTTGCTATTTTATATACTCCATCCTTCTGTATTTAATATATTCTATATTTAAAGGGAGAGGGGTTCCAGTCACACAGATGAGGCAGCACACTCAATATCTATTGTTCATAAACATATTGTTCATGGTTCTTGGCTCGTTTTGAGTTGGACAACACAAATTCAGCGAGTTGTTGACTGGCGTTTTGCTCCGACCAAATCATTAAATCAATCAACCCAATCTCATGATAAAAATGTAACTATTTCATGAGGTTGTGACTTAATGAATTGCACGATGGGATTATTACAAAATATACAATTTTTAGGAAAAAAAATATGCAAGCATGAAGTTCCTCCCCAACCCCATCTCTAAAATGAACCATCAGTAGGGCATATGAAGATCGTACGAAAATGTTGTACAACTTCATATGAATTAGCAATCAATTTGCCAAAACATAAAAGTTACAAATTGCCATGAGAGAGAGTATTGGTTGAATCACAAAAGAATCATTCAATTTAATTTGTGAACCAATTTAGCCAGTTCTTCTAAAAGAATAGGGTAAAAAAAATCAGGTCTTGGAGCAGTACTCAATTTCTTCACTTCAGAATAACAAGGAGTGTGTTTTTATGAATATTTAAAAGTCTTAAAAGTCAGTTATTATGCTTTGGAGTGCAATTAACGTAATTAGTTTCCATAATGAAACTACTCTGATAAAGAGTGCTAAGCTTGAAAAATGTCCACCATTGAATTTTACCTTTATGTTCTTACCTTGTCAAATGCAGTTGAGTACTATGATACACTGATATGCCTGCAACACATTTCCTTGTTTTCTAGTTCACTGATGGCATATGAATACAGCAACCTGACCTCAGCCATGCACATGTATGCACTAATGAATAATTCACAGTCATGCAGATTTCAGCCACATGAAAGTCTGCTAAGAATAGGACAACTGTTTTTTCATTCTTTTTCTCTTTCTCCATGCCAGACAGGCAATTGTGAAATTCAATGAAATCACACCTGATATCGCAGAATATCGCTCCAAAAATCTGTCCCTTCGATAAAGAACATGGATGATGTAAAAAAAAAACAAAAAAAAAAACACTAAAACCTTTGTTCTGATGCTGGTTATTTATAATCAGCAGAGATTAATTAATGATTAAAAAAATGACTAAAGCAGATGCAGCACATATCAAGTTGTGTATGACTCCACAGCCACATGCACAGCTCAGTTTCACAGCCAGCAGTTTCCAGCTGCATGTGAGAAGGAACACGTCACAATTTTTTTGATGGCAATGACATTGAAATTCAATCTGTCTTATGCCAAAGTGAACAAACGAAAGCAGAAAAAACCTTAACGTACAGTGTTGCATATATATTTTTACATGCAATGAATGGGATCATTTAACTCCCATTCCTGTGCACCCATTACCAGATTAACTTTACAGACAGCTTCAGGCGGTCTCGCTCTCCCAGCATCCCGCACTCTCCCTCTGTTGTGGGCTGCCGGCAGTTAGAGGCGAAGTGCACATGTTGGTGTTTATTTCCATTCTGTCATGTGTATGAATCTGATTATAGGTCACAAAGTCAATATTTAGCTTTTGCGGACGGATTGCAGGCGGTCAGTATATTTTGCTTCTCGCCACTTCTCCCAGTATCTGCTGCCAGAAGCCTGCATGTAAAAATCAAAAGTCCACCACTGTGACAAATATAAAGACAAACAAACAAGATCAGAGAGGCTGTGAAAAACAGGGTGGCATTGTGTCTGTTGGCTTTATTATAATGTGATGCATAAATATTAGCTCTTGTAGGTATTGCTTTTATGACAATGATAACCATACCAAATTAGATATTTGTTGAAATAGCATTGGTCTTTAGGTTTGGGAACATAACTCTTTATTTATTTATTACATTTTATTTTATTTTATTTACTTTTATATACTTAAAAAAAAAAGAAAGAAAAAGGAACCAATTGATTTTCAAGACAACTTTAAAATTGAAACCCGATGATACTCACAATTTCCCTCACAATTTTTAAAAAGGATTTTTGATACTGTTTGCCCAGATATTTTGAGTATTATTAACTAAAATTCTAGAAAAATACATTTTTATACAACTGCAGAATTATTTGAATACAAATTTTATTTGGTTTTAAAGCCTTACACAGCACTAAGTCTGCCCTCTTAAAAGTGTTTAATGATATTTTTATGACTACCAATGCTGGCAACACTATGGCTTAAGTGCTTTTAGATTTGAACTCTGCTTTTGACTTTCATGGGATTCGCTTATCTTTGCTGGAATGTTGTACTGGAATTAGACGCACTGTGCTTAAATGGTTCCGGTCTTACCTGTTGAAAAGGAGATAGTACGTCAGACTTGGTGACTACTCATCCTCGGCAACTCACCTCATTTGTGGTGTCTCCCAGGGCTCAATTCTGGCACCGTTACTATTTTAATTATATATGCTACCTATTGGATCAATATTTGGTAGATTTAGTGTGTCATACCACCGCTATGCTGACGATGCCCAAATTTAAATACCAATAAAATGAAATAATAACTCTGCTATTAAGAGATCCAGTCTTAAGCTAGGCAAGCAAATTAATGCTATTGTTAGCTCTAGCTTTTATCACTTTCGTTTGATTAGCCAAGTTAAATCCTTTTTAAGTAGGAACAGTTTTTTAAATAGTTATTTGGGCTATAGCAGCTTGATTATTGCAATAATATATATATATATATATATATATATATATATATATATAATATTTTGAACAACATAATTAAATAATGAAAGCATTTTCACATCAAAATATAATATGTAAAAATTGTAAAATGTAACTGTATTATGTAAAAATGCAGTTAGGTTAAATAATATTATTGTATACATTTTTACAACATCAGTAACGTTTTACATGTTTGTACAGTCTGTGTGACTTCAAATGCTCAAGTCATTCACTGAAAATACGAAACCACAACACAGAGAGCCTAACGTATGTTGATTATTATGTTATATAAAGACTCCTAAATCGGTGCAACACCGATTGGTCGGCACCTCAAAGAAATGTTTAAATAAGCCTGAGGTGCACACATCTTGGATGCACAAAATAAGGGCTGTTTCTGTATAACACAGCATGGTTAAACTCTGTGCCGGTTTACATTCTGGCCCTTAGGCTGAGAGGATTTAAGATTGATTAAAAATAGAGAGAGTATTTTTCTTTCAGTCATGACTCTATTTCAGGGGTTGCACAGTGCAAGCAGACCACACACGCTCTGACGCATACACATGAATACAGACCTATGTGAACACTGCGGCAAAAACACACACATGCTCACAAACCAGAATGAAAAGGATTTGTTTTCTTTTCTTATAGTTTTTTTTTCAAGTCTCTTTTCCCAGAGTTTTCATTTGATTCTGCTTAGCTTCAGTAATGGCAGGTTACAAAGTGAACTAGTAAAATACTGCGAAACTCTTGAGCCTCTGGCAAACCTTATAACTTAAAAAAGCCAACCTTATTAATACTTTGGGTGAATTAATACAAAGAACACAATGTGAATTGGACTCAAACACACAACAATATTACAGTAAGAAGCCAAAGAACACAAAGGCTTTTAAATATTCTGTTCAAATTTTAACATCAATGTAAATGTAGTTTTACATGTATATATGGTTTTTATTAATATACCAGTTATCCCTTCGCCCCCTCAATACACCATAAAAGGTTCCTCAAACTTTCAACGCCTGCCTTTGCTTTCAGTGTAATAGGTGAACAATACGCAGGAAATAAGTTCAGCCCCCACCACCAACTCAATTTCACTTAAACTCACACACACATCTGGAATTCATTGTGAAGCCGGAAAAAAATGGGGAAAATGAGAGTGAGGAGAGACTGTAGTTCAAGTTTGGTCCCCTGCCTTACATTTCCTCTGATGCTGAGATACTGTGTGTGTCGAAAATCTCCTGGCGGTTTGTTTGCCTTTTGACATTTTTGGAATAATGGAGGCATTTTGGGAGGGAAACAAATAAGACATTCACACACAACTCTGCTTAAAAATCTGAGTTACTGCCCAGACTGGGCTATTTTTCATAAACGGTGCACAGATTGTTTAAATCGAAATGAGGTAACAGAGGCTTGTGCAGCCAGAAGCAAACAGTTTCATTAAGGTAATTCGACAGATGGGTGTACAGTATGTTGATATAGACTCTCTCATCTATGTTGTAGACCACCAAAAACGAGACATGGATTACTGTGAGATAGTATAATGCACTTCCTCTGGGTCTCCTGTCAGACTGTTGTAATTTAGGTTCAATGCGTGTGGTAGATTTCATTTTGTGTGTCTCTGTAAGAATTAAACAGAAGGAAAAATGCATTAGGATGTTTTTCTATTTACTAGTTTCATTAGTTTTATATCCAGCTTTCCCAGCTGTTAATACCGGTATACCGGTATTACTGGTACCGGTTAATACCGGTATCTCTCTTTAAATGTTATAAATAACCGAAAGACTGGACTCTATATTGTCTTGCTGACGTATAGGGCCAGGGTTAATAATATCACAGTAATAGTTCAGGAAAACCGGTATTAAGTTAAACAGACCAAAGGGAAAATCGTAATTGTTTGGATCTCCATTCATAATCAACAGGCCATTATGATAGAGGCTGCAAGTCTCTCTGTGATTAAGTGTACGTGGGATCAAAGCAGCTTGGTATTCAGATAAGACTGAATGAGAGCAATTTGATTGGTGCCTGATTTGGGAAGCAAACCGATTTTCTCAGTGGCTAATTGGACATGATGGACATTCCTGCCATTTTGACCACTCCCTTCTTGACCTTTTACAAGCTGTTGTATTTGAGCAAAAAAAATAATAATCATGAGGCACTAACAAAAACATGCCATTTTGGCAGACAAATTAGTTAACATCCCTGAAGCAGAAATAGGTCCTCCTTTTTCTTACCAGTGGAATTGGAAACACAAGAAAAACCTTTACTTTGTTTTCTGAAGTTTAATTTCCTTACTTTGCTCTAAGTGTTCCCAGCTGTTTCCCCCCCTTTACGTAACACTTTTCTCGGCAGGGTTCTATCTTAGCAAGGGCCGCACAGTCCCTGGGTCCCAACATTTATTTTGCACACCACTTCAAGTCAGCATGCAAGCACTGGTGACTAAGCTCAGATTTAATAACCACAGAGTTGAGACACAGGGTGAATCTGGTCCTCATTGTCGACTGAAATATCAGAATATATCTGTCTGCATAAACTTCAGCTCAGATTTTACTGAAATGAAAACCTGATTACAGTGTAACAACTGAGAGATTTGCAATTAATAAATATTTTTTTCCTAAAAGCAAAAGTGTTTCATTTGTAGACTACTAGTGGCACCAAATCGAATTACAAAAATAATGACTGCAAACTCACGCCATTGGTTGAGCCAGTGTTGCTATTGTCAGGCGGAACATGATGCTTAAACAAATGGAGCAATGTGCTATATAATACCTCAAAATATATATTTTTAGTTCTATATGTTGATAGATAGATAGATAGATAGATCTGTTCAAGAATGTCAACTAAGTGGATAATAATAATAAAAAACAAACTTTCAACATCGATCATACCGTTTTTTGCTTCTCCTTTTGTATCACAGCTGATAGATTCAGTCAGTGTGTGGGTTTACAGTAGTGAAGCTCTAAAGATCATCAACTCTGCCTTCCACAGCAGCTGATAGGCATCACCACAAACACTTTTTGCACTTGTTCTGTGAATGTGAAAGTTGTTTGGCTGAGATTTTTCTAAATAAACCAATGAAATCTGCAGCTGCTTTGCAAGTGTCTCTACTATTTATATGTAAACTTCTGGCTTTATTAAAAATAGTAAACAAGTGGTTTTAATGTGTGACACTGGCCGTTGGCCAATGTAAATGCTTTTGCTATGATAACAGGCTAATTTCCTGTAGTTAAGATTTTTGTCTAACTTCAGGCCTATTCTCAGCCACTGCCTGACAAAGTCCTGGAGCTCTAGTTTTGTCAGACTCTTATTCTAAGGAGCATACCAGATGTGGCTTCTTTGAGCAAATTATTAGCTGTTCTAGTACATGTAGCTTTCCAGCTAAGTATTTCCATCCTATTTTTGGCGAAGGGAAGAAGACGACATTCCACTGTGGTAAGATCATTTTTTCCCTGACACAGTGACAACTCGTGGTGCTTAATCATTTATCTTCATGGAATTCTTGTACTGAGGCAATTAATATAGCTTCACTCCATCTCGGCCTTTCTGTGGCCTTTGCTGCTTTCAAACATCCCAAATTGGAATGGAAATATTCTGTAAGGTGTATTATGCCTGGAATATTTAAGAAGCTGTATGGATTCCCAATAAAGAATAAAGGCAGACTTGTTTTAGGACACTTACTATAAATATATGTTACAGCCATAAACTCATAAAGCAAAGACAAGACCAAAGCACTTGGCCATTTCAAATAGAGTTGCTATAAACCCCAGGCATTACTAGGAAATATCTGTTTATAAAGAAACGGTAGTTTGCTTAAAGTCAACATGAAATCAAAATGGACCCATTTAGTTCCCCTTCAGGAACTCGAGCTGCGTCGAGATCGCTTTGGGAACGCCCTTGCGTGCCCGTGTTCTGAAGCATGTGTCAAATCCGTCCAATGGAGCAGCGAGACGTCACAAGCAGGGTGACGTAAGCACCAGAAAGCATAAAAGCGCATCCGGCCAGGCGCAAACCAGCTTCTGCTCTTCAGTAGCGTTGTGTATGTGTCTGTCTATTTACTGTTGTCTGTCCGCACAAGCACTCTTATATATAAAACAATGAGAAAGTCTATGGCGAGCGAACGGCATTACAAACGCTGTGTTTCTTCCTGCCCACGATATCTGGCGGCGGGGGATACACACGATTTGTGTGTCGTTTGTTTAGGAGCGGAGAATGCCCGGTCAGCTTTCAAGCAGCTGATTGTCATCACTGCGAGCTCTCGCTGCACACGCTTGTCTCTTTGCCATACTCCCTGCATCCCTGCAGGCGCTACTTCATCGAAGCTGGTTTGCGCCCGGCCGGATGTGCTTTTATGCTTTCTGGTGCTTACGTCACCCTGCTAGTGACGTCTCGCTGCTCCATTGGACGGATTTGACACGTGCTTCAGAACGCGGTCACGCAAGGGCGTTCCCAAAGCGATCTCGACGCAGCGTCTCGTTCCCTCGGGGAACCATGGTTACATACGTAACCTAGAGACATTTCTAATGCACGTTCTTAGTCTTAATGTGAATGATTCATTGTTGCATGTTATTCTGAAATTTTTTTTAATTGTATAATAATATATTTATTCAGATGAATAATATTTAATTAAAAAGTAATAACTTGCTCTTCCTCTGAGGCTGAGTGTGCTGCTGAATAATGCTAACTTCAGAAAGAAATGCGAGTCCAGTTGTGACAAAATATGAGTAATGATGACATGGGAATAATTATGAGGAAACAAACATCCAAAATTATTATTATTTTATAATATTGGCGTGTAGTGTCATACAACTGAGTAGACACTGCCAACATGAGCAAACCAAGAGGCTTGCTATTTGTCGTCACTGCAAATTTGTGTCAAAGTTCATCAAACTTGATCCCGATGTTGAAATTTGTTTTGGGAAGATTTAGCGGGCAAAATTCTTTAATGTGTCGATTTTCATAGAAATAACAGGACTTCGGTAGCAACCAACCATAAACGTGACCATACCTCAACTCTCACTTTATGCCAACCAGTCATAAAAAATTTATAAAATCAAGTCCCTTCCTACATTTTCTATTTTCACTTGGAAATAAATCACAGTTGAGAAGTAAAATGGGTTGAGACTGAGAATAAAGATTTACATTGACACAAATCCCTTCCTTCACCCTTGGTTTCACTTGGAAATACATCACAGTTCAAAAGGGAAATGTGTTGCGCATGAAGATTTATTTTGACTTTAAAGACTAGTTATTAGGAATTGGCTATTCTGGGTTGGGTATATATTTGTTTACACACCATGTTTGAATTTTCACCCCATAAGGTCTTCCATAATGTCTTCTTCATTACTCCATTTCCTCTTGTCTGTCAACCCTCAGGACTCTGATGGTATCTAGAATGACACCGAGCTGAGGGTGCCAGCATACCGGAGCTGATTATTTCACATCGTCTTGCACTTTTGCCAATAAGATCACATTACCGTCTCAACCGGCCGCCACTCCACCCTGTCTTTGTAATCTCAGTCAGCAGATTAGATTTCATATTTTCTTTGCACTCTCAGAAGGAGTTACAGTGTGGACATTTATACTGCACATGTGGTTGCATCAGGCTGGCATAATGAGTTGTGCAGCTAACATGGGGCTCATGATCTTTGTGCAGGAAGGGGGCAGGGAATTCACACGTGTATCATCATTACCTTGAGGTCCTGAAGGGAGATGTTATAATTTCCCAAACCTGTGAGAGTCTAGACCTGATCTGAATCATGCATTATAGTGTCTGCTCATTTTTGATAAATTAAATATGTCTTTGCTGAATAAAAAAAAAACTTCCTGAGCCCAAACATTTGCATGGTAGTGTATATGTAGAAATTATATTAACCATGATTAATAAATGCGTCATTAATATTATGAACGTAATGATTCTTGTTCATTGTGTCTATGCTCAAGGTATCATAGCTCATTGGAAATAGGCATTGTATGTCTGCCTATAAACCCAGTATTGTATTGGGGACTGCTTGAAAAAGAGGCACATGACACATGTACGGCTAAGGAAATATTTACAGTAAGAATACATAGACATTACGCTCGATGAACCTTAGTGAACTCTCCCAGACTACAGTGAGTGCCCTTAAGAGGTGGTGGGTGTGATATATTACTTTAAACAAGCAGGGCCAGCTGAGGCTAGGTAGGTCTTAAAAATGGCACTTGTGTAAACATTTAGAAGTAGAAACAGTGTCTGAGGGGAGTTAACATCTCTTGGGTCTTTACTAACGCCATGCAGTGACGACGAGGGAGTGAAACAGAGTGCTTCTTTCTGATGACGAGGTGTTTATCTGTATATTACATAATTTACTAAAAAATATAAACATTACAAAGCTTAATAAAGATAGGGATTCGGGTGGGCTGGAGGGCTTCAGAAACATTCACTAAAAATAAATTAAATTAGCTAAGCTTCTTTGAAAAGAAACCGAAAGCAAAATGATGAAATCCTTTTTTTGATGAAATCCACAGCGTTTCCATGTGCATTTTGCCAAAATGTTGTCCATACTAACATAACAAAAACAGATTAGGGAGACATCCTCAGACATACACACACTTAACAAGCTCATAATTGGGCACTGCATGATGACTTCCTGTCAGAGCCCCATGAGGGATTCTTGTTCTTGACTCCGCTGATGACCCCAAACCAGAAACCTCAGCTTTCATTCTTCTGCCCTTGAAATATGCCCTGTGGCTTTGAAAAACTCTCCAGTGCATCATCAACTGGCCAATTTTTATGTTGCAGGCATCTGCCTTCATCCGGTGTCCCTTGTAGCACATTCTTAGCTGAAACGCCTGTTTTATTTACAGTATCTTGTATACCGTGAGATAAATACAATCTTATGCTCATAGACAAGAAAAAAAAAAAAAAACTCAACTGCTTTAAAGGGGTCCAGTTATGCTCTTTTACAAAGTCTTGATTTTGTTTTGGGGGTGTACTAGAACAGGCTCTCATACTAGGTTGTTCGAAAAACACATTATTTTTCACATATTTTACATTATTACAACACCTCTCTCCCCAGTCTGGCACGAACGGCTCGAATAGTTTGTATATCAAATGAAGGCCCGCCTTCTGAAATACGAAATGTGCTGTGATTGGTTAGCTGGACCAGTGTGTGCTGTAATTGGTTAGCTGGGCCAGTGTGTGCTGTGATTGGTTAGCTGGGACAGTGTGTGTTGTGATTGGCAGCACTCGGCGCCTGGTCGGGAAATGATATGCCCCTTACCATAGCCGTCTGCGAGCTTCAGAGTAAATATTGTGTCAAAATCAAATCAATTTGAGCGCGATTTAAACCCGGATGATTGTAAACACTCTAAGTTCGTCTGCCTTGAGAAAGCTAGCCTGTCTCCGACATAGTGATAGCACTCATTGCCTTCTCTAGTGCAGCACAACAAAATCTCGTCCCATTCGTCGATATTTGTGATATCACAAATCCCGGAAAATATGCGTTGTAGTCCAAACGAGTCGCTTGTTGTAGTTTTTGAAAAGTGATTTCTGTTAAATAAAATATCTCCTTTTGAAGTGGACTTTGAACTTTGTAACTTTACAGATATTTTTTTTTTACTCAAACAGCAACATTACAGACTAACTAAAGTTGAAAAAGTGAAAAAGCATAATAGGACCCCTTTAATACTCGAAAGTAGAAAAGATGTCAAGTTACCTCAGTCAAAGCCTTCCACTATGCTTTTGTCACAGTTATGCTGTAATAAACACACAAAGAAAATGAAGACGTTTCATGAAGTCTTTAATCCAATTTACGGGCAATCCAACACAGGGTAGCGTAAACGCAGACGAGACTGGACACACAACTAACCGAACACACAGGAACTTAAATACACAGACCAAACAACAGAATGACACAATTCACTCAATGAAGGGGAACGGTGCAAGAGGAAAACAAAGTCCAAACTGAATGATATGTGACATGCTTTCCTTCCTTTGTTCCTTTAACAACACACAAAGATTCTGAGGGTCAAAGACAGATTTTACTGTCTAATGATTTTTACAACAAAATCGTTGCAACAGGGAACTGCCTAAGAGGTTGACAATTTTTTAACCATGTGTGGATGAGGCCAATGTGGAGAAGTGGGATAAACCAGAAGGTAAAAGCCTTCATGGAATGTGTTAATAACAAACAGATCAAAATCGTGTTTATCACTGGCAGCCGGTAAGGGAGGCGATACCTCATTTGCTCAGCACTGAATCTACCGTCTGCACAAATCAAGAGCCGTCAGCCAGCATGAACAACCTTAGGGAGACGTTCACTCCTTCATGGGTTAGATAAAGTCGCTTAGTGAAGGCAAAAAAGAAACCAAAAACCGAGTATCTGCCAATATAATCTTTCTTGGAATTCCTATGTTTCAAAACAACAAATATTCGTTAGATGAAATAAATATCTTTCTCTCTTTATCTAACTTTTTTCCCCTCAAAAGACCCAAAGACAAAGTTTCATTGCCTGAACTGAACTTGTAATTAGTTCCACCAATTGTTTCCCAAGTGAGTTCTCACAGATAAGAGGCAAGCCAGTGTAATCCAGGATGGCTCAGACCAAAGATGCCTAATTCCTCTGAGCCCCTGTTTCCCACTGACGACAGAGATGAGACAGTGTCATTATTGTTCTCTCTCTCCCTCTCTCTTCTTTTCTCCCTCTCTCAGTTTCTCCAACTACATTTTTTTCCCGGTTGGAGGGTGAACAATAGGTCATTCATGCTCCCCTGTCATCCCTCAATGACGTGAAACTGCAGAGATGCCCCTGGGATCTTGATTGCAAAGTCTAAAATACAGAGGTACTACAACAGAATGCTCAACATATTAACGTGTTTCTTTTAACGACCTTTTTTAAAACTACGACAATGTAATCAAAGAGTTAAGTAAACATACTTTTTAAAAAATATTTATTGTGACAGTTATTTCAATCAGTTACAGCATTTGCAACACACCAAACTATTTCCCGCCAATAAAGTTTCTAATGTTAGTGTAATTGTTTACTAAGGAGGCAATAGTGTTAGTGAAGAGCTTAAGAATATGAGGCATGTGATGTATGATGTAACAAATCAAGGCAAATATCATTTATAAACATATTATTATTATTATTATAATTGTATGTAATTTCCAATCAAGTTGTAATTTTGTCAAATCATATAAAAGGTTTGAAAATATTACATAATTGTGTGAATAAATGTTTATTTACAACACCACCATTTCCATCTGAGAACAGAATGCTATTAAACACAGTATATAATTTGAGATGTGGTGGAAATGCTCATTGACAGAAAAAGGCCATGAATGGCTAGAGATGAAGAAATGCCCATTGACTTTTATTGGGTTGAAAAAAAAAAACAGGCATGTGATGTATGATGTAACAAATCAAGGCAAATATCATTTATGAACATATTATTATTATTATTATAATTGTATGTAATTTCCAATCAAGTTGTAATTTTGTCAAATCATATAAAAGGTTTGAAAATATTACATAATTGTGTGAATAAATGTTTATTTACAACACCACCATTTCCATCTGAGAACAGAATGCTATTAAACACAGTATATAATTTGAGATGTGGTGGAAATGCTCATTGACAGAAAAAGGCCATGAATGGCTAGAGATGAAGAAATGCCCATTGACTTTTATTGGGTTGAAAAAAAAAACAGCTTGGACATTCTGCTTAATATCTTCTTTTGTTTTTCATGCAAAAAAAAAATAAAAATATATATATATATCATAGAGTTTGAACAGACATGAAGGTCAATAAATAATGACAGAATTTTTGGGTGAACAATCCTTTTAAATCTAGAAATCTGCATCAAACTCAGCAGTTTCCCTTTCTATACTGTTTGATCACCGGCATCACCATAAAAAGCCAAGCCAAGCCAATCATTAACCTTCAAATGAGAAAATTAGGTGACCTTCCATCACCGGAGCACCAACAAAACCTCTTTGGTTTCTTATTTTAGCATCAAAGGTCGCTGTGTTCAAAGAAAATCACAAAGATAATGGCTGAATGGATCAGATCAACAAGAAGGTATTTACGAAAAGACAAACAGGCTACTGTACAACAAGGCATTCCACATAAATGATAAGATTTAAAGTAGGCAACAACCTTTACTGACTTAAATTTTAAATAATAATTTGCAGATTCCTGTCGCATCAGTAATATAAAGCATGATCAGTCTGGAGGGTATTTACAATGCCCTGAAACCACCCTGTGCTGCAGAACTGAGCGTTATCTCTGCATTTGGATAAGGAAATGTGATTTATACATTACTTAGTGAAATAGTTTGCCTTGTTCATCCTCCTTTGTCTAGTGTGACTACTGTGGAACAGATAGTGGTTTTCATAATGGTCTCAGAGTTCATTTAGCCTGTTTTACTTACTTTTATTCTAACATTTACAGCTTATTCTCTCTCTCCTCACCTCTTTGTGTTCCTGACACGGCCTGTGTTGTGTTGTCTTATCCCATAAATGGTTAATGACCCCCGTGCACGTAGCAGAAAGCTCAGAGGCTGGATTGTTTTGGAGAGAGGAATAGTTAAATTTACTGCTTCAGCCAAGCAAATTTGGACCACCCGGCTTGGAATAGCACATAATACAATCCAGAGCTCGCTCTCTCTCTCTCTCTCTCTCTCTCTCTCATCATCTTACCCTTTTTCTTAATCTCCCATGTGCTCTCCACTAGTGTCCCCCCTCCTTCGATCTACCTATATTTGGGATCCCTTGACTTGCAGGAATGTTCTGGCCCATGATGTTACAACAAACATCATCTCCTGCAGATCGCCCTGAGCTGTAATTTATGACACAGCAGACTGAATCCCAAATGTTCCTGCTTCTATCATATCTTTTAGTTTCAACTGAGAAATATTAAACTTCACTTTCAGCAATTTGCAATCCTCCAGATGTGTTCATGTGCACATGATGTTCTAATTATGATGGCACTAAATATTACCATGATGTCAAAGCATTTGGGTGGATCCTTCACGTAGTCCATGAAATGTGTCACTTCTTAAAGGGGTAGTTCACCCCTTTTTCTGTAGAAGACAACAGGAGAAAGTTTGAAGGCTGTATTGCTTGGTCTTTTGCATACAAATACAATGAATGGGGGGCTTGATTTGTTGAAATGTAATTGCAATTTTTTTTTCTTGATAAAAATTGTGATTTATAATGCAATATGTAAAAAATCTCCATGCTTGCTGTGCTTTTTTCACCCCAAAATAAATATGATTTTAAATTAATATAACTACATAATAAAAATAATTTGTAATTGTCATGTGTTGTCTATTTTTCTTTAGTTGTCCTTGTCATTTGACCTAGTTTTCCCTCTAGTTTTTTCCCTTCTTTGTTCAGTCGGGGCCAGTTTTTGTTTGTGTCTACATTTTGTGCTAGGGCAGTTCTAGTGACCGCCTGTGTTCCTTGTGGATTTATTATTAAAGGACTGCTGTGCATTATTTTTGTTGTCGTGTGATTATTGTAGAGCAACTAGCATGACAGTGATATATATTGTATGCAAAATATTGTAATATTTAATTGAAAAAAATGGAGTGTTAAAAAATATGTAATATGTAAAAGTGTAAAATTATATATTTTTGTCTTGTCTTGTCTTGCAATTTTTTTTTCTTGATAAAAATTGTGATTTATAATGCAATATGTAAAAAATCTCCATGCTTGCTGTGCTTTTTTCACCCCAAAATAAATATGATTTTAAATTAATATAACTACATAATAAAAATAATTTGTAATTGTCATGTGTTGTCTATTTTTCTTTAGTTGTCCTTGTCATTTGACCTAGTTTTCCCTCTAGTTTTTTCCCTTCTTTGTTCAGTCGGGGCCAGTTTTTGTTTGTGTCTACATTTTGTGCTAGGGCAGTTCTAGTGACCGCCTGTGTTCCTTGTGGATTTATTATTAAAGGACTGCTGTGCATTATTTTTGTTGTCGTGTGATTATTGTAGAGCAACTAGCATGACAGTGTATTGTATGCAAAATATTGTAATATTTAATTGAAAAAAATGGAGTGTTAAAAAATA
Source organism: Sinocyclocheilus grahami (assembly GCF_001515645.1). NCBI lineage: Eukaryota > Metazoa > Chordata > Actinopteri > Cypriniformes > Cyprinidae > Sinocyclocheilus > Sinocyclocheilus grahami. Next base: position 129,641 of record NW_015505808.1, on the reverse strand, counting down.
TGTAATATGTAAAAGTGTAAAATTATATATTTTTGTCTTGTCTTGTCTTGTGTGTGTGTGTGTGTTTTTTAACCATTAAACTTTTGTTTTGGCAGAAGATTGTAGACTGTAAAGCTTCTCTTTTGTTGGCAAAAGCCAGTTTACTCTATGAGCGCTTTCTGTTAGAAATTTAGAAGATTTTTCCAAATGCACAAGTGACCCAAACACTGAAAACACTGGATCATGTGTGAAAGAACACAGTGCCATGCTTCACTCTGAAACATGCAACACCTGTATTTATGTAATTAAATCACAGCCGTTGCGATTAATATTCACAGTAAGCCATAATGTGATTTTAGTTTTATTTTGATTAATCGTGCAGCCCTGCGTATCAACTTCAAAAAGGGCACAAAAGCACCAAAAAAATTGTCCACATGACTTATGAGCTATATACCAAGCCTTATGAAGCAATATGATTACTTAGTCTGAAATTTAAGGCATTATTCTTGCTCTTACTAGAATTCCCCCCCAACTAATTGTCTTGTTGTGGGTTCCCAATCATAAACTGAGCCTCATGACTAACTGACACCCAAACCCAGCACACATGACCTACTGAAACTGGGCTGCATTCACGAAAATGTTCTTTCTTCCGTCTGCTCCTTTGTGGCGTGCTCCAGAACCAGCTACATGGATCATAAGTTTGGCCAAAGTCCCGGGGGCTTCCAGAAAAACTGAAGACCTCATTGAAGAACTCACTGAGAGACGTAGAAGGCCTGCTGGCGCCACAGCCTCCAGAAACCTCCTGGCATGATGGATGGAGGTCACTGCCAAAGTACTGCTGTCAAGAAAATGTCTGATCCATGAGTTTCAACAATGGAGGAACTAGACTGACTACCACAAAATACATAATAACTACGATTATTTATGATTATGATGGTTGGAGGAACCATTAAATATCCTTAAAGAAAAGCCCCTATACCCAGGAGTTTAACTGTGATTCATCCTTTGTATACATGAGCAATTACAAAATATACAGTAAATGCAATACTGCATTTATTGTTCTGTCCCAGCAATCCATTGGAATCCCTTAAGTCAGATGAACAAAGAACTTGTTTGTCGAAATGTGAAACTTCATTTTGAAACATGCAAGCTGAAGAGGAATTTCAAGCCGCATGCTCATTTGGATGAGCCTGAATTTATAAATCTGACCACAAGCTTGGACACTGAGACTATAAAGTTGGAATTATAAACAGTTTATTTGATGTGGCACCATCTTGACAGGGCGACTACAACAGTGATTCACTTACAATAACAGTGGCATTTATGCCAACTCTGACCAGCATAAACAAACAGGGGATTGTGTTCTGACCATTTCAAACTCAAGGGATGTTACATGTCACCCACAATTAGTCAAGTAAACTTAGCTGACAAATTAAATCGGATGATTTCCAAAAAAAAAAAATCTCTAATATACATATCTTCTAGGCTGTCTAAAGGTGTACTGACAAACAGCATGAAGGTTTGAAAGCTGATGAATCAAAGATTTATGTGACCCTACACCAAGAATGATAAGATTGGATAAAATATATATACACACTACCGGTCAAAAGTTTGGGATCAGTAAGACTTGCAATATTTTTTAAAGAAGTCTCTTATGCTTATCAAGGCTGCATCTATTTGATAAAAAAACAACAAAAAAACACAAAAAAAACAACAACCCGGTAATCTTGCAAAATGTTATTGCAATATAAAATAATGGTTTCTTTTTTAATATCCTTTAAAATACAATTTATTTCCATGATGCAAAGCTGAGTTTCCATCACACATTACTCCAGACACATAAAGTGTCACATGATCCTTAAGAAATCATTCTAATATGCTGATTTATTATTAGAATTATCAATGTTGGCAACGGTTGTGCTACCAAATATTTTTTTTGGAAACTGTGATACTTTTTCCAGGATTCTTTGATGAATAAAAAGTTAAAAAGAACAGCATTTATTCAAAATATAAATCTTTTCTAACAATATAAATCTTTGCTATCACTTCTTAACAATTGATCACATCCTTGCTAAATAAGTTTTAATTTCTTTCAAAAAAAGAAAGAATAAAAATTTACTGACCCCAAACTTTTGAATTGTAGTGTATATTGTTAAAAAGATTTATATTTTTAAATAAATGCTCTTCTTTTTAACTTTTTATTCATCAAAGAATCCTGAAAAAATGTATCACAGGTTCCAAAAAAATATTAAGTAGCACAGTTTCTAGCACTGATAATAAATCAGCATATTAGAATGATTTCTGAAGCATCATCTGACACTGAAGACTGGAGTAACGATGCTGAAAATTCAGCTTTGGCATCACAGGAATAAATTCCATTTTAATGTACATTAAAATAGAAAAATGTTAATTTACATCATAATAATATTTCACAATATTACTTTTTTCCCCTGTATTTTTGATCAAATAAATGCAGCCTTGATGAGCAGAAGACACTTCTTTAAAAACATTACAAGCCTTACTGATCCCATACTTTTGACCGGTAGTGTATTTATATATTGCAAAAATTTTTTTTTTGCAATATTGTATGCGAGTGTGTTTGTTTACCTGAGACAGAAGCTGTTCTGTTTTGTCCTTCCACGCGTGTCCCTCCTCCTGTATCTGTACAGCGTACTGATCTCTCTCCACCTGCAGCTGAGCCACCGACTCCATCAGCTGCACACACATACTCAGACACTCAGGATGACATTCAGGACTAACACAGACACAAACATGCCCCAAATTACAGCAGCACACACCTGAGCCGTGTGAGCTTCTATCTGGTGCTTTTCTTCCAGCAGGAGCTGGACCTGCTGGTGCTCAGACGGAGAACCCGTCTGACTGGAGAACTGCAGGAGCGATGTGAAGAGGGATTTCACATCACAGGAATACTATCATGAGCACAGTAAATGTTTAAAGCGTCTCCTCACCTGCTGCAGCATGCTGTCGGCCATCTCCAGCCGCTTACGGAGCTCATCAACCTCCTGCTTCAAGCCGTTGTTCTCATTTACTCTCAGCTTGAGATGCTCGGACAGCTCTGAGCTCTGCTGTCTGGACTCCTCGCTCACATTACTGACAGACACAGAGACCATATTCATGCAGCACACACTCACATCGCATCTGCTGCTAAAGGAGGAGTAAAACACAACTCAACTGTCTTACCTAAACCGGAAGACTTCCAATCGTAGACTGTCCCGCTCCTTCTCAAGCTCTTTATTATGCTGCAGAAAAAAAGCAAACGAGGATTTCTGAGATGAACGGAGTCGTTCTGTCAAACGCAGCTGATGATGAAGACAAACCGAGGATCTGGTACCTTCTCAAACTGCTTCTGTTGTGTAGAGACTGTAGATAGCGTCCTCTCGAGCTCAGACACTCGCTGTTTACTGGCCTGCAGCCGCGAGCTCAGGTCTTCTGCCTCTCCTGCTCAAACACACAGCAAATAAAGATATATACGGTTTATACTTTACCACATGCAGAAAAGAAATGATATTTTGCATGAAGAAAAATAAGTCTTTTTTTTTTTT
>NW_015505808.1:60693-108660 GCF_001515645.1 Sinocyclocheilus grahami | reverse complement strand
ACACTACCGGTCAAAAGTTTGGGATCAGTAAGACTTGCAATATTTTTTAAAGAAGTCTCTTATGCTTATCAAGGCTGCATCTATTTGATAAAAAAACAACAAAAAAACACAAAAAAAACAACAACCCGGTAATCTTGCAAAATGTTATTGCAATATAAAATAATGGTTTCTTTTTTAATATCCTTTAAAATACAATTTATTTCCATGATGCAAAGCTGAGTTTCCATCACACATTACTCCAGACACATAAAGTGTCACATGATCCTTAAGAAATCATTCTAATATGCTGATTTATTATTAGAATTATCAATGTTGGCAACGGTTGTGCTACCAAATATTTTTTTTGGAAACTGTGATACTTTTTCCAGGATTCTTTGATGAATAAAAAGTTAAAAAGAACAGCATTTATTCAAAATATAAATCTTTTCTAACAATATAAATCTTTGCTATCACTTCTTAACAATTGATCACATCCTTGCTAAATAAGTTTTAATTTCTTTCAAAAAAAGAAAGAATAAAAATTTACTGACCCCAAACTTTTGAATTGTAGTGTATATTGTTAAAAAGATTTATATTTTTAAATAAATGCTCTTCTTTTTAACTTTTTATTCATCAAAGAATCCTGATTTTTATTCATCAAAAAATCCTGAAAAAATGTATCACAGGTTCCAAAAAAATATTAAGTAGCACAGTTTCTAGCACTGATAATAAATCAGCATATTAGAATGATTTCTGAAGCATCATCTGACACTGAAGACTGGAGTAACGATGCTGAAAATTCAGCTTTGGCATCACAGGAATAAATTCCATTTTAATGTACATTAAAATAGAAAAATGTTAATTTACATCATAATAATATTTCACAATATTACGACTGGCTTATACAGCCAATCCCAGTTTCTCCCACCATCCACAGGAAGTCACACTGCCTCAGAGTGGTCTGAAATGGAAGCTCTGGCAGTTGGGGAACATTCCTTTGACCTAATATCCTTGGGGAGAAACACACAAACTGCTCTTTTGCAGGCTTGTTTTTAATGCCATTATCAGAGAGCTCACAGGGAAATATGTAACCTCTGGGTTATCATAGTGTCTCACAGTCCTGGGAGAAACACTCTGTGGAATAAAGCAATGGGACTCTGGTGACAATTTGCTTCCCAGCAGCTTTCCAGACTCTTAGGTTCATGAAAGGTTTGCATGTATAATCATGTGCAAACTTGATAGCAAACACACACATACAAAAAAAATTCATGCACCTGCAAGTAATTGTGTCTCATTTTGAAGGCTAACCCCGAAGATCTCAGTTGTTGACTATAATCCATTGTGGCTGCTTCATTTCAGGAAAGTAACCATTACATTCCACAGTAATAAAATAAATAATTTACACCTTACAAGGAATAACAGTCAGTTTTATAATGGTTACTCTTCTGAAATGAGATATCCTCGATAAAGTACACAGCCTACAAATATCCTGGGAGAAACACTCTGTGGAATAAAGCAATGGGACTCTGGTGACAATTTGCTTCCCAGCAGCTTTCCAGACTCTTAGGTTCATGAAAGGTTTGCATGTATAATCATGTGCAAACTTGATAGCAAACACACACATACAAAAAAAAATTCATGCACCTGCAAGTAATTGTGTCTCATTTTGAAGGCTAACCCCGAAGATCTCAGTTGTTGACTATAATCCATTGTGGCTGCTTCATTTCAGGAAAGTAACCATTACATTCCACAGTAATAAAAGAAATAATTTACACCTTACAAGGAATAACAGTCAGTTTTATAATGGTTACTCTTCTGAAATGAGATATCCTCGATAAAGTACACAGCCTACAAATGTGACCTCTGAAGGGCACAGCCTTCAAAATAAGACAGCTTATATGTGCAAACCAGAAAAACTGAACGGCAGGTATTAATCTAACCTCCACTTGATTTAATTGCTAGACATGGCCCATCTTCCCTAAATCCCGCCCTCCAACCCGCACACACACATACAGAGACGTTGTGAGACTGTAATCTCAATTTCACAAGCAAGGAAAATAAAATAAACACTAAATATGATGTGAGCAAAGCCATTGTGAGCTCAGTTTTACAGTGACCCTGTATAAACACTGTAATGTCAGTTGTGAAAAGAAACGTTAGTGTGCTTGCATGACAAACTGACACTCTCAGCTTCCTGGCTTTCCATATAAGGTCTGACCTGTGAACATCCATAATTACTGACAAGGAAAAAGTGCTTCTGATTCGCTAAACAAAGAATCTGACAGCAGCCCGTGCTCATATTTTATAGTTTACAGAGCCAGAGGCTGTCACAAAGACAAGGGCAATATTTCAGGACAGCTATTTAGCTAAATACGTGTCATTTCATAACAATTTTTACAGCACTTTTAAATTTGAGAGTGTCCAAACCTATTATTTGCACATTGCAATCACCCATAATCCATCACCAAAAATATGCCCATGAAGCACACATACAATTTGTTAGACTGCAGCACATTAGCATACTTTATTTGAGATCTTAGTAAATCAGGTCATCAGACTCTGAGACGACATAGCAAGATGGAGCCAGTTTGGAAAGCATTGTTCATGTAAGGACATGTACACTTGCAGAAATCTACAAATCACAACAAATTTTCTCTGACCACAATTTACACCAGTTGACAAATTTACACACAGTACAAAGGTTAAAGGAAAAACAGAGCTACATAAGACAAGAATGCAGACAAAAACATTGTCTTGTTTTCCAGTACAAATAATGAAATATTCTTAATTCAAGAAACTTTTACTTGAACAGCAATATTACACGATATTAAGTCTTGTTTTCTGAAAAATTTTTCAAAATGTAGTGACTTTACGCTGCCAATGGAATAATTTAACAATGGATTTTTTTTTTTGTTTTAAATGTAAAGCAGAAAATAAGACTTGCGTAATATTTTAAGTAATTTTGCTTTTCAAGTAAATGTATCTTAAGAATAAGATTTAGGCTAGAAAACAAGACTAGAATACAAGAAAAAAAGAAAAAATATACATAGAGTTTTGTTTTTGTGTGTGTAGTTTTATAAATTAAGAAATCATTTGAAAATGCCAAACCCTTCTCGTGAACTTTCAAAACATAAGTTATTAAAATTAGGTTTTAAATGCAGGAAATACATTTTCCAATCATTAAATATATCAAATATTTAATATTTAAATGTAAGTCAAACACCAGGCGCTTCATGAACACAAGGATCCTGTTTTAATATAAAAATACTTTATTAAAGATGTCTGTACTCTTTATGTGACCCTGTAACTGTTCCTGCTGCTAATGTCACATCTGCACTAAAATCATCAAAGGCCACAGCTCAGTCCATCTGAGTTTCCATGAATGCATGCCAGGGCTCAAACGGTAACGGCTTTTTTCTTTTCTTATTATCTCGCACTGGCTCCAAAGACATGTTTTTCGCTAACTCGCCTTCCAAAGACAATTTAACCAACTTCGTCTTACACAGTTGCTGTGTGCATAAGACTTCAACAGTATGTCTATAGATGTGAACTCACATGTGTTGATCTTGTATCCTGAACATGCTGCAACTTACACTAGCTCTATATGAACAAGTGGGCATATGTGAACTCCAGGAAAGGATCCAGGCCTCTGTGAGTTAAAGGGAATTTTTAATGAGTTTTTGCTCTGGATCACCAAGTTTTGTCATCATGTTTGGTTGAGACTGAATATTTCCTCCCAAAACAGTTAACTTTACCACATAGTGTCCAATAAAGTCAACCACAAGAGTGGCAGCAGTTTTCTGTTTCTCTCTCGCAGAACCAACTGAAGTTTACAGACCTGGTCATTTAAAGGGTTTAATAAAATAACCTCTACTGGGCTGTAGGCATTTTGCAAACTGTAAAGTTACACTAGTACTCTTTGCCTCCCCCCGCACCTTGTCAGGGTGTAAGACAGCACTTAACAAGCGTCACATTTTTTAATTAGGGTGATAAAACAGAAGCAGCTGCCATGCCATCTGGAGTATCTCAAGTCCTGCTCACTAGTGCACTTTAGCTGTGCTGCTGCACTTACCAAATAACTTATTTGTAACTTCTGTCAGGTTTACTTAATGCAAGTACACTGACATATATTCAAGAAAGACATATTCAAGCATCTGACAGAAATCATATTTATCATTTCACATGATTCAATTTGTGGTACTTGCACTATCATTCAAACGTTTGGGGTCAGTAAGCCTATTTTTTTTCTTAAAAAAAAAAAATGTAATACTGTTATTTAGCAAGAATACATTAAATTGATCAAAGGTGTCACACACACACAAAAAGTGCCATTTATCATCTATAGAAAACAATGCTGTTTTGAAACTTATATTCTTCCTAAAAAAATATCATGGTTTCCACACAAATATTAAACATTCCAACTGTTTTCAACAACAACAACAACAACAATAATAATAATAAGAAAATGTTTCTTGAGAACCAAATCAGCATATTAATAAAATAATTTAAGAAGGATCATGTCACACTGAAAAGTGGAGTAATAGCTGCTGAAAATTCAGATTTACACTTACACTAGCTCTATATGAACAAGTGGGCATATGTGAACTCCAGGAAAGGATCCAGGCCTCTGTGAGTTAAAGGGAATTTTTAATGAGTTTTTGCTCTGGATCACCAAGTTTTGTCATCAAGTTTTTTTGCTGAGGCTGAATATTTCCTCTCAAAACAGTTAACTTTACCGTGTAGTGTCCAATAAAGTCAACCACAAGAGTGGCAGCAGTTTTCTGTTTCTCTCTCGCAGAACCAACTGAAGTTTACAGACCTGGTCATTTAAAGGGTTTAATAAAATAACCTCTACTGGGCTGTAGGCATTTTGCAAACTGTAAAGTTACACTAGTACTCTTTGCCTCCCCCCGCACCTTGTCAGGGTGTAAGACAGCACTTAACAAGCGTCACATTTTTTAATTAGGGTGATAAAACAGAAGCAGCTGCCATGCCATCTGGAGTATCTCAAGTCCTGCTCACTAGTGCACTTTAGCTGTGCTGCTGCACTTACCAAATAACTTATTTGTAACTTCTGTCAGGTTTACTTAATGCAAGTACACTGACATATATTCAAGAAAGACATATTCAAGCATCTGACAGAAATCATATTTATCATTTCACATGATTCAATTTGTGGTACTTGCACTATCATTCAAAGGTTTGGGGTCAGTAAGCCTATTTTTTTTCTTTAAAAAAAAAAAATGTAATACTGTTATTTAGCAAGAATACATTAAATTGATCAAAGGTGTCACACACACACAAAAAGTGCCATTTATCATCTATATAAAACAATGCTGTTTTGAAACTTATATTCTTCCTAAAAAAATATCATGGTTTCCACACAAATATTAAACATTACAACTGTTTTCAACAACAACAACAACAACAACAACAACAATAATAATAAGAAAATGTTTCTTGAGAACCAAATCAGCATATTAATAAAATAATTTAAGAAGGATCATGTCAAACTGAAAAGTGGAGTAATAGCTGCTGAAAATTCAGATTTATCTGGACAGAAGATATCTCCTGTGTTCTTGGCTCTCAGCCCCGTTAATAAAACACCACTGCTTTTGCAAAGTTAAAACTCTCCAGACAGGTCTTTGGAATGTCTATCTCCACATACGTATGAACCTGCACTTTATTTCTTCATTGGAACCCAAAATGAGACATTCTGAAGAATGCCTCAGTCATTTTCTGGCCATACAATGAACGTTTTGGACCTCAGTGACACTTTATATAGACAATAACAGCTGAAACATTCTTTAATTAATCTTTTTGTATGTTCCACAGAAGTAAAATAAGCAAGTAAGTACAGATTAAGTAAGTAAGCCATGATTACATGAGGGTGAGTAAATGATGCAGAACAGTCATTTTTGGGTGAATGTCCCTTTTAAGAGCTTATCCTACCCAAATGGGCCCTTAAAAAGTACTGTTGGAATAATGTAGTCATATTGCTTCAGTCAAACTAAATAATATTTTGACTTGAATCAAACTAGCTAATTTTGATTTTACAACATGAAGCATTCTAATATGCATATAAATGCATGACAACAACACCACAGGTCTGAGAGCAGTTATTCTGAAATGTAGCAGGTTTCTGAGGTCAACGCTATAGAATAACGGAGTCATTCTTTTTTTACAAAACCTAATGCTGTGACATCAGCTCCCCTGTGTGATCATATATCTCTTTGTACACCTGAACCGTTTTTGAGGGGCATATGTGTGTGTATCTGTGAGACTGAAGAAGCATAATAAGGTACTTGCATCTGGTTTTTGACCCTTATCATCATCTGCTAGAGCTGCAGCTGCAGCCGCCCCCATTCCTGTTACATACATGATTACACACACACACACACACACACACCAGCAGCTGTCACTGCTCAAAACTCTAGTATCGCATTTCTTGCAGAGGGCTAGCTCTCCACATTACCACCATGAGACGCCAACACACACGATCACCACAAGAGTTTGATACATACACCCTGGTTTCTGCCAGGCCAACAACAGTTTCGCTAGCTGTTAGTCTGGTTGATTGCTTTAACAAACTACTTTGAGACTCTGGCTAAAATAGGAAGGGGAGGAGTGAGACATCAGTTTTAACACATACCATATAACTTCTCCTCTCTACCTATCATCAGATGGCCTCATGATAAAGTGCTACACAGTGTGGTAATTTGTGATGAAAATGAACGGTTACATTGTTCCCTCTCCATCAATGGCCCCATCAAACCTTCAATTATGTCTAATGGTACTTTTCATTAAGTTTCTCCACAGAGTTAATTGAGACATCAGCAAAGCCATTCATCAGCATTAAAGATACAAACTTCAGACCAAGAGAGCAAGTGAAGTACGTGTCAACAAACAGATCAGACAGGTGTATCTGAAACTTTCAACATATTTTTGAGGTTACTGGCTGATGGTTAGAAAACCTAAACTATTGTTTTTGAAAAATCTTGTCTAGATTAATATTTTTGTAAAGTCTTTTAATCTATATAAATTCGTTATCTATTAATTTATTTTTTTTAAAATATGACTTCAATACACTTCTTACGTTTCTTAACATTTCAAATTTCTTATTTTTTGTGCATAGTCAAACGTTTTAAAATTATACAACTGTCCTGATTTATTATTAATAATAATAATAAATAGTTTGCTATAAACCCTTTAAAAAAGTAAAATATATATATATTTTTAAATAAATAATAATAATATATATATATACATGCATTAAAACATTAAATATATTTTTTGAAATAATGAGTAAAATATGTACACTATAACTAAAGGAAAATATAATAATAATAATAATAATAATAATGATAAAATGTTATGTTATATAACGACTTTAAAAGTAACTTCTCAAAGTACTTTACACTAAAAAGTATACAAAGTAAAAAAAATTTAAGAAAAAAAACACATCAAAAACAGTATAAGAGAGAAACAAAACTGGCAGCAAAACTAGCAGATCACAAATAAGCAAGTCTAAAAAAGTGAGTTTTAAGAGAGGATTTAAAAACATTAAAATATTTTGCATGTCTAATATCATAGGGAAGAGAGTTCCAGAGTTTTGGAGTAACAAAAAAGCCCGGTCACCCATAGAGCGTAGACAAGTTGTGGGAACGGTCAAGAGGCGAGAACCAGATGATCGGAGATCAGGCCTAGGAGAGTATACAGTTAAAAGTTCAGATAAGTAATGAGGTGCCAAGCCATGCAAGGCCTTATACGTAAGCATCAGAATTTTAAAGTCTATATGAAACCTAACAGAGTGCCAGTGTAGGCATTCCAAAATTGGAGTGATGTGCTCTCTAGTTCTGGTCCCTGTCAGCATTCTAGCAGCTGAGTTTTAGACATACTGCAATTTATTTAGGGTAGTTTTTGAGACCCCTGCAAGCAAAGCATTGCAGTAATAAATGCGGGAGAAAACAAATGTATTTATTAGTTTTTCTGCCACCGTAAAGGACAGTATGGGGCGCAGTCTTGCGATGTTTCTGAGATGAAAGATTGACGTTTGAAAAACATACTTTGAAAAACATACTTTATATACTTTTTTTGTACCTTATGTACTCATTAAATTCAAACCTTTCTTGAAAATGGTATAAAAGTTTTTTTCAAAACCATATGAAATCAGAATTTCCCTTTCATGGGAACTTCGAACTGCGTCCTCTAGGGGTCGCTATGGGGAACGCCTCGTCGTGACCCGTGTCTGAAGCATACATCCGTTTTCGCGCACCGCCTCGATATTCGCATAACTGGTATGCTGAAACCGATGGATGCGTGAGGAAAACGGCTTCTTCCCTTCCTTCTCGCTCTCAGTATGGAGATCAGGAAGGAAAGGGAGACTCACCTGAGCTGGAGGGTTATGGCCAGAAAGATAATGTTCGTCGAGACGACCTCGCGACGCCACTTCCTTAGTCCGCTTCCATGGCAAGTCAAGTCTTGCCGTGGCGCGATCCATAACCTCTAAGAGCTCATCATACGCAGGGCAGGAGGATTGGGAAGGCTCAGCCTCAGCTTCTTTGCTCTCATCATCCATTTCCTGCTCTTCCTGGGCTGAACCCAGCAGAGCACTGGCCCCTGGATCAGATGATGTTAAAGAGAGAACATCATCCTCCAGTGGCTGTCTCTCGCCCCCCGCCGATGAGCGCGGGAAGGAAAGCCCCTCTCTAAACTCATCGGCCAGGTCCACCTGAGATCGCCACGAGCTCATTCTCCTCCGTGCCTCAGCAGCGGCGGGTCCTGAACTGCGGGGAGCAGATGGCTGCCCCTCTTTACTTGAAAAGAGAGACAAACGAGAACGGAGTTTTTTCATTGGAAAAAACTCGCAATGCACGCAGATTGCCCCCTCGAGGACATCGCGTGCGTGCTCCTCGCCCAAACAAACAACACATAAATCGTGTGTGTCATCTGGTGTCAAATAGCGCTGACACGGATGCACACACCTTCTAAATGCTCTACTAGTGCTCGCCATAATAAATAGATAGCTCTTACTTTTTCCTTGAAAATGCACGCTTCAAACAGAACAGTCAATGAAGACGAAGAAGTGAATGATGTGTAGCTCCCGGCGCCGATTTATACTGGAGTCGCACCGGTAGTGACGTCATGGCTGTCGCCGGCCAACGAGTTGGTGTTTTTTCAATGTATGCTTCAGACACGGGTCACGACGAGGCGTTCCCCATAGCGACCCCTAGAGGACGCAGTGTCTCGTTCCCTACTCAGGGAACCATGGTTACATAAGTAACCTGAGACGATTTCTAAGATTTTTTGGCTCATTTGCAATTTAGGAATTGAGAATTTGGTTTGATTACAGTACGTGTGGCAAAACACTTAGATTTTTTCTGAGACTGGGCTTGACCAAATCTATTTGAAAAAAAAACAACAACAAAAAACACGATCTCCAACATTATCTTTTGAGTTTTAAAAATAATGTGCAATGAGATGCACATAAATGTGCAAAATATTTCCTTTCTGGGTGTGCTTGGGCTGTAAATAGCCACATTTGTGTACATCACTTCCACTGATCTCAGTTGCTAATGGCAAAGGTGAGTGATCTCAGGCTCGGCTGACTCATGTCTATCTCTGGGGTGGAGCTACTGTTTAGGGTTGTCACACTGCCCTCATCAACTCCGGCTACATGAACAATAGAAATGCTGTTACCCTCTCTCTCTCTCTCTCCTAACCTCTCTCTTTCTCTCTGGGCAGGTATTTCCTGAGGGAACATGGGCCATTATCACAGCTGAGGGGAGTCAGGTTTCTCCGCTAGACTTACTGACCCTTAAATCAATACCTGCCTCTGAATGCGTGGGCCTTTGCCAAGCTGCCTGTCCCCCTCAGCTGGGGGAACCCACTTTGTCATGCTCAATATGGTTGTCTCTCTCCGAGGCCAGGGCAGGGTGCAGGCTTGGGGGCCCCAGAAAAGACTCAGAGGCCCCAAAAGAGGCTGAACAAGAAACACACAAAACATTGGAAACAAGGGAGGAAGGAAGAGAGGAGGAGGCCTGGATACAGGTATGTAACTGCTGGTAGGCTGAAGTTACAGGTTGAGAAGGTCACTGAGTATGGCAGTTAATAATTCGGTACCGTTAAAAAGGGAAAGTTCAATAACATATCTAATACAAAATGGCATCATGCAGCCTCATAACTTGTGCTTAGGCAGGAAGAGTCAAAATATGTACCCCTAACATTTTCCTTGTCTTCCTTAAGCATGATGTGACCCAAACCCAAAATATCTGCAGAACTGATAATGGCGATGGAGAGGTCGGTTGCTGTTGTGGGAGTACGAATTGTAAAAAATGAATCACATTGCTATCAAAAAAGGAAAAGCAACAGAATCTTTCCAGATGTGCGTTTTGGTCTTTGCCTGTGATGAAGATGCATATATCTGGACATCGTAATCCCAAACTGGCTCGGAGCCCAGAACTTTCCCCCTATGATTAATGGGACATCTGTGGAGGGATGGAGTCATGGTGAGGGGGTACTTTGCTGCCTTTAGCTGATGCAATAGGGACAGGTGCTGATTTAGTACACTCAGTTGTTGACTATCTACACAGAGCTTTAAAAAAAATAAAATAATATCCCATTACAGGGACACATTACATGTTAAAACGACTACATTTTGAAGCTATAGTGTAAAGACTTTTCTCCGGAATGGATTCTTTGGGGGCTCTTAAGAGGGCAATCAAACAATTTCGGCATATGTAAGCAGTGACAGTCCGTGTACACACATTACAAGGAAAATATGACTGAGATCAATGTTTCAAATCTACTGTGCCATGTAGGGATAGGGGATCTCAGCTGGTAGACAGTAAATGAGCTTGTTACGTTTTGTCAGAGTACATATACTGTACAGTATATTGCTGCAGAGAGAACAGTTTCAATCTCAATTCTGTCTATTGCTAATGAAAACAAGAGGAAAACATATTGAATATGCTTGTGAAATGAAGGCTATTAAAAACTCTATGTTTATAAGACATAATTGACTTTACACATCTGATATATGGCCCAATTATCTCACTTATTCATGCCCTGGCATTAAATGGAGGGCTTATATAAATGGTTTTAACAAGTAATATTAACTATGGCTTTTGAGTTTTTATGGAGACAGAATTGAGTGAATAACAAACACTGAGAAAAGCTAATTGGAAATGGATGCCTGCCAAAGAGTTGGCTCTTTTACTATGCTCTTTAGATAAAGATTTGGAACCAAATTTGAAATGATCTTGGGTTTGAGATTTGGAGCAAAACTATTTTCCCTCCTCATAGAATCTCGTTTAACTTCTTGTATTTCTGAAATGGACTGGAATACTTCCATCACAACCCTTTACAAACACCCTTAGACACACACGATTGTAATGTCAATATGATTACTGGTTTGAAAAAAAATTACGTATGCTTGACTATTTTAAAGACTTTAAGACAGTCTCTATACCCTGCAGTTTTACCAGGCATTACATTTTAAACAGTAGAAATAAATGCTGAATTTTAAAAAGTAACAAAAACCTGCATATGGTTTATTTTAGTAAAGCAGTTTTAAAACTTAGTAACCAACTATGCTGGACCAACAAAAAAATCATAAAGTATTCAACAACAAAACTATAACATTCCCATTTCCAACCGATTTCTTTCAGCCAGTTAGAAATGAAACTAATTCTGCAAACATTATAAGAAATTCACACGGCAACAGAGGCCCATACTAAAAATGAAAAATGTTTTTGCTGCTCCAAAAGCCCAGTGCTATAAAAAAAAAAAAAAACTATCCAAACGCAGCATTCCCATGGTCACTATCCAAGGTGAAAAAGGTTGGTGTCTCCTGAAAAGAGGTAACACTTAATTTTCCTTCCTCTCCCAAACCCCAGAGGTCCTCTCAAAAATCTAAGCTGAACATCTGGACTTAATATGCAAGAGATAACCACAAATAAAATCATTCAGCACTATTCCTAAGCTTCGAACAATTGTATATTGGTGGGAAAAGGCAGATCATATGATGATTGATAAATTTCACAGTTCCAGACGCAGACTCTGTCAATCTCTCAGGCGACACCAACTGTTGTCATGTTCTGCAAATTAACCGCTGCATATTCCCCTTGAAATTTAAGAACACAACCCACAGCCACCTCATGGTTTGTGCATTAGCGTCTCTTGCTTCTCTGGAATGGTCGTTTGTGTTGCATATTTCTTTTTTTCCATGCTTTTTTTCTAAATCCATTTTACCTTTTTTCCATGAAGCCTTGCTAAAGATTTTGATTTGTGATGGAGTGGAAATTTATTTTCTGTTGGACTGTGTTTTGTTTTCTGTTTTGTCTCCAAGCACACTGCTTTGTATCTATGTGCATGTCATAAAAATGCTGAATCAGATACTTGGTTCCCATATTGTCTGCCAAGTGATATTCTTACTGTACCTAGAGTTGTTTTCTTTTAAGCATAAGCATAATTCATAGTTTAAAGTGATCCTCTTATGTCATTTTGAAGGTTCCTAATATAGTTTTGGGAGTCTCCTACAACAGGTTTACATGCATGCAAGGTTAAAAAATGTTTTCGTTTTATCAAAATATGCATTTAATATCACCTCATTTTCCAAAGATTCTCAAAGTACTTGCTCAAAGCAGTTCTAAGATTCAGTCTCTCTAAATCCCTCCTTTCCGTGAGCCTACTCTGCTCTGATTGGTCAGATGGCTCAGTCTGTTGTGATTGGTCTACCGCGTACAGCGCGCGTAGGAAACAATACGCCCATTGCCATAGTTCCGTATTTTGAATGCTCAATAGAAAATATAAACATCTATTATTTATCATACTTACAGGTTGTGATTCAGTGCAGGCAGCGGGTCCAAATAAACAGGGTACTGAGCCATCTTTCAAGAGCAAGCATTTTGTGAATCGCACGTTGAACTCCCCGAGATTAGAGAAGCTGTCATCAGTAAAATGACAGCAACACAAAAAAGATTGGGGTTGTACTGTTGTGAATTTTAACCACTGATTCTTTGCAGCCTCATCTTTCGGAAGTGAAAATAAAACAAATGTACTTCCACAGTGTATGACAAGAGTATGTCTCCTCGACATGATGTTAACCACATGAACAAGCTACAGTGTTTGAGGGGGGGTCAAGTTGTTCGCGGATGGCCAGAGTAGAACATAGGCAGGCATTATTCAATTCAATTCAATTCAAACTTATTTGTATAGCGCTTTTCACAATACACATCGTTTCAAACCAGCTTTACAGAAAATGCATATGTCTTCATTACAAAGCAGAAGTGAATGTGTCCAAGTAATGTTCATTTCACAAATGAACAGTTCAAGATAATATAGAATCATACAGCTAGCTAACATGAATTAATTTTAGGCAGAAGCTCATTAAAGCGATTATGCAAGTGTTTTCATAATGATCACAATATAGAGACATTTTGGCAGCTGTGCATGTCGATTCAAGTTGGCGTCATCTGGGGTCCTCGCAGGGGTCAGGGGAACAAGGGTGATTATGCAAATGTGTTACCCCGTGACGTGTAGCCGTCATGGAAGTGGGATTCGGGTGTACAGCTGTGGTACAGTGGAAAAAATGAATTTTAACCACTGATTCTTTGCAGCCTCATCTTTCGGAAGTGAAAATAAAACAAATGTACTTCCACAGTGTATGACAAGAGTATGTCTCCTCGACATGATGTTAACCACATGAACAAGCTACAGTGTTTGAGGGGGGGTCAAGTTGTTCGCGGATGGCCAGAGTAGAACATAGGCAGGCATTATTCAATTCAATTCAATTCAAACTTATTTGTATAGCGCTTTTCACAATACACATCGTTTCAAACCAGCTTTACAGAAAATGCATATGTCTTCATTACAAAGCAGAAGTGAATGTGTCCAAGTAATGTTCATTTCACAAATGAACAGTTCAAGATAATATAGAATCATACAGCTAGCTAACATGAATTAATTTTAGGCAGAAGCTCATTAAAGCGATTATGCAAGTGTTTTCATAATGATCACAATATAGAGACATTTTGGCAGCTGTGCATGTCGATTCAAGTTGGCGTCATCTGGGGTCCTCGCAGGGGTCAGGGGAACAAGGGTGATTATGCAAATGTGTTACCCCGTGACGTGTAGCCGTCATGGAAGTGGGATTCGAATTACTGGCAACTCGTTTTATGCTGTTCAGAGTCGGTTCTCTCTTTTGGGAGAAAATAACTTTATTTATCATGCACTTTTGGCTTTACAACTTTGCAGATCGTTTACATTCACATACAGCTACATTACACACTGAATGAAAGGCAATATTGGAAATGTCATATTGGGCACTTTAAATATGCAGAAATCAAATTAGCATTGAGTTATTTTATGATTGGCCTCCATGTGTCAGATTGTATTTCACCTTGGTGCAGATGCCTGGGGCCTTAACTTTATTTTGTAGGCGTTTGCTTTTAGCCAACTGGCATTCTGGTGCATGGGTTTAGCCTTGGAGTTGGGCGGGCACATGCATGTCTGTTGGCCCTCAGTAAAATTAGCCCATCATATTGAGTGTTGACAGAAATGCTGAGTGCAGAGGAGCTCTGGAGGGATCCTGAAGGTGACATGGCCCCATCTGTCAGAGTGTAGGGCCAGCTGCTGCTGTCAGGTAGGGCCTTCTGCGGTAAATCACCACTGCGCTCTGGTGGGAGTGGCCTGCTCTTTTCTCCCTCACTACATTTTGATGGGGAAAGCAGGCCTCAGCCTCACCAGAGAGCCAAAAGGAATTCTGTTAACCGTCTCAGGACTCAAGGGGGTCGACTTTCAATCCCAACTGCATCTGCAGAAAAACTGTCCCGTGTCACAGAGTAGGAATTTGTTAGATAAAGACATTCTTCATTCTCAAACATATCCTGTTTTATGGATTTTTTTAAAATCTGAAACTGAGCTATATTAATATATATTTGTATGTATGGTATTTGAATGAGCCACACAACCTGAAACAAAACAATTAAACAATAAAAGCACAAAAACATTAGGGCTGGGTATTGAAACAACGTCCCAAATCAATCGATTCTGATTCACAAGCTCTCGATTTGTTTCAGATTTGTTTTATACATTTGATACATTTTGCTTACACAAAAGAGATTATCTCTAAGCTAATGCTGTAAACAAACTGTTTTGTTAACATTCCTTGGCACTTATTCATTTAATTATTAAATATTACATGTCTGAGCCATTTAATAACTGGAGCCTAAGCAAATCATGCCCCGAGAAATAAAATTTCCCATGACCTTTTTAAAGCATTCAATGTATTACATAATGTAACTGAGCTCAAAACTTCCTCTCAAGTCCAATAAGACAATTTATAGAAAATTTTAAAACTACTATAATGTCCATTTTGCTTACATGAAAGAAATGATCTCCCAGCAACTTCTAACTTTGAACATGAAACATGTTTATTTTAAAAGTTGTAAAATATATTTGTTACAACAATATTCTATTATTGAAAGTATAGCGCCCTGATAGATTTAGTGAAGTCATTCAGTGAACGATACGTCAGATACATCAATTGGTAATTTCTGAATTCTTTTGGAGGATTCATTAAAACGACCAGCTCATAGGAGTCACTTGTTTGTGAATGTGACTACATGGGTTGTGGCGTATGTTTCTGATTCACTAAAAAGTGTGAATCAAACTACAGTGTACTGTATGTTCAAATGAAGATCGTGAGTAATCAAAAAATTCATTTTTTTACCCAGCCACAGAAACAATATATCAAATTCTTACTGACTGATAATTTATTTTAGATCACAGAGACCCTTCCAAATAGCTCCAAAAACATCCATCAACATTCCAGCTATTGGACATCAGAGAATACTTTGGACTTACTCAATATTTAGTGCAGGAGATCTCTAGGGCACTTATGGTCTCCATCCAGACACAAAGAGTAAAACCGGATAGAAAGACACATGGTGACCATGTGGAGGCCACCTTATCTCAAGTTCAAAGAGATGAAGGAGGCCAAAAAAGCTTACTCAACCTCTGAATATGCTTTCATGATAAAGGTCTTTTGGACAGAGCGTTGGCTAGATTGCTTAAAATCAGAGGTCCTTGAGGAGACGTGCTAGGACCTCCTTACTGAGTGAAGAAAGCTGTGGCCTCTGCTCTTTTGGGATAGCACGCAGGGGCCACGGTACACTAACTCCCCTGACCCATCCAAAGCCTTGCATGCTGACAGCTTCATTTAAATCAACTTTTCCAATGCCATTACAAATTGTTACCATGACACTGAAAATATGCTGTCAAAAACAACAACAACAACAACTGAAACTGCAATAAAATACAAACTGTTGGGAACACGTGTTGTGAACATTTCACCTATTCATATTTAATACTACATGTCTGAACCATTTAAAAACGGGAGCCTAAACAGATCACACCCTGAGAAATCTTTTTTTTTTAACAAAAACACTATGAAAACATACTGCAACTTGCAGAACTCAAAACTTCCTCCTCAGTCCTAAAAGCACTTTATAGAGTCTAAAAGGCACTTTCCACAAATAAGAACCATGTTTTGTTTTGTTGTGAGAAATATAACCAATTATCTCATTAAAAATTACACTATGCACACACTAGAAAACACATTATTGTTTTTCCTCCTTGAAATTTAAATTATTTTCTTCATCTGAGGTCTTGACCTTCTTGACAGCATCCAACAATTATAATCAATGTCAAACCAAACCTACACTTGTTCTCAAACTAGCCGTACAGGCGTTCACATGGAATGCATTTTTGCACTGAAAAAAGCGAGACATGAGCAGTGGAATAGAAAAAAAGGTCTCGATGTGTTTTTTTAAAAGTTGAACTTATTTTAACTTGAGCGTCACATTTTTAGAATGCTGTGTTTTGCGATTAAAGCTGCAAAGATGCCAAACATGTCCGTCTAGTGCAGATTTAAAACAATGGAAAAGTTGTGCAGTTTAACGCAAAAACCTGTCCTGTAAAGAACAGCCCTTTACTGAGCTTAATTTTAATTTTAAGGAGCATGTGAAATGAAGAGAAAATAAAACAGATCATATCATTTTTAATTTGGCTATAAACATTGTCTTAATGTTTAAGCATCTCTTTTTTTAAAAAGAAAAAAACAACAACTTTCATTACACTTTCAGGTCCTATTTTTGGAAAGTGCCAAAAAAAACGCACACACTCACACACAAACTACAGATGTGCTTAGTGTAGATCTTCCATCAAATGTTTCATCATGATGTTTCGATTCAACAGTAATATTATCTAATCCTGTTTGAAACTAAAGAAGGATACAACACAGTGTGACGGTGAGAATTGACAGCAGCACTAATCTTGATTAGTCCTCACACCCTTAACTAAACTAACACCATCAATTGCCTCACTTGCGCTTACCAGAAACAGAAAGGGTGACTTTGTAATTGTGTGGCAGCAGTAACTGACCTCTGAGCTTATGCAAGACTTTAAATCCTGAGCTGAAGAACTAACTAGGATGGGGGGTGGGGGCTGTTTGACAACAGGCAGAGAGGCCTTCAGTCTGATATTAACCAGTCTTCTGCCCCGTCCACACGCCTCCATGTTGACAGACAAACTGTGCCTCTGCTAGCCTCATCCATCTTCAATGAGCCCTAAAGAGTGATGGTAAGTAAGCCCGACAGGACAGAAGAAGGTCTGGATTGTTCCAATGTTATCTCAGACTGGCTAGGATTTCTTGTCCAGTGGCGGCTCTGTTTTCCTGGATCTCTTAGGGAACTGTGTTTGAAAATGTGTGTGTGAGTAAGGCCAAAGTATACTTTGGTTTTTATTAGAGATGTAACGATTCACTCAACTCATGAAATGATTCACGATAATGATTTCACGGTATGATTTTCTCAGGTTTTGTTTTGTTTTTACAGCGATGCAGCGTTTCCTTCAGTGGCATGCACAGACTTCCGGAGGGGCAGGGGACAAGTGTCGAGGGCACAATCAAGGTCCTTCTCCCTCTGTAGAATTCGTGGTCATTGGGGGGGCCCCAATTTTTGGGGGGTAGAATTCGCCTCGGTAGAATTTGTGGTCAGAAGTCGTGATCCCAACCCTTTCCTTGGTTACCGCTGTAAACAAAGTAGCGCTGCGCTTATAAACACTACTTTAATATGCATTATATAGAGGCAAGATGACAAGAAAATACCATCTAAACTTTTTCTAAAGACAGTCAGTTCCCTTCAGATATACATTCATATAAACCCCCACCCCAATTGTATCGAGATTCTCAACTGACTTGAATCGTCACATTCTGTATTTTGTATTTGTATAAATTTTCAACCAGCTCGGGTGTATCGTTACATCCATAGTTTTTATGCATACGCGAGGGTCTGCGTACAGTTCGTGGCGCGTATGTGTAGACAATTCAAATGGACTATACTTTGAAAGTATACTTGGCCCTTACGCACACCATTCTGTTCACAAGGACTAATGTAACTCACTAGACTTGTAGTCTCTAGACGTCAACAGAATCTGTCCATTTTTTGTCTCTTATCTTTTTTTTTATTAAATCACCATCAAATAATCTTACATTCACTACATTGTGTCTGTTTGCTTCTCCTTGGGAACCACACTCGTGTGATTTCCTTCTCTTGTATAATGTGCCCACAAACTACAGCTAAACGGAATAATAAAGTTGGGAACAAAATAATAATTTCTCCACCATCTGCATGGACAATGCTCAAGCAACTGGCTGTTGTACATGTTGTATCAAAAAGACTGTTGTTGAAAGACAAGCTAGTGAATCAAATTTCTCTCCAGGGGTTGTTAAATATCCCCCAGCAGGCCACTGCAGTGCCACACTACATTCCACCCAGTTAAAACCCGGCTAACCCAGCTGTAAAGCTCACTCTTTTCACATACACACAAAGTCCCCGAGGCTAAAGACATAAAAGACATAAACCTTTGCTTTCCATGGAGAAGAACACCTGCTTGCCCTTCCGAGTTGGCTCGTGGAACAATAAAGCAACATAAATTAAAGGTGCTGTAAGCAATTTTACCATTTTGCTATCTTCCGCCAGGTTTCATTGATTTAGACCACAGTCACTCACCAAAACCCTGCCATACAAAGATACGTCAACAAACACAAGGGGCACAATTGTATTTTTGCATGCTTGAAAGGCACTACAGGAAGGGGACGCTACTTAAAGTATTGTTTCAAATGAAAGAGAGCAAAAAATTAATTGACAAAGGGCTTTTCTACGAGGCTGTTGGCAAAGGGCACATGCAATGATGATTTCAAGTAAGTAATTTTATCATTTATGATCATGTGATCCAGAGTGGTGTGCATTCTCGCAGTTAATTCTGAATGCTGAGGTAATTTATGCAACAAGTCATCTGGGAATTGGGCCAATTTAAAACTACTGTGAAACAATATTTATTTTAATTTATTTTACATTTGTTTTTACCACATTGCTAATGAAGAGATGCAAAGAGGCTTAGTTGCAAAACTTAATTTCTACAAAGCAGCTGAAGTTTCTTAAAAGTAAGAATTTCATTGTTCCACTATTAAGATAACTTTCTGATTCAAGTGATGCTCACTTTCGAATGGAATTCGCCCTCAGTGTGAATGGAATCTGCCAGTTGATTTAAATGAAGTTATTAGCTGCAGTTCACACAGCTGTCCACAGCCTGTCATGGCAGATTCCTCCTTCTTTGGCCTAAGAAGCAGATCTAATTTGAGTTTTAACACCAGGCATGACATCACTGCCTACTTCAAGCATTGACCCCGCACCCCTCCACAGCTAGCAGCTGGAAGCAATATGCTAAGAATAAGAAGGGATAAGTGTCTCCTGCTCATTTGAATGTATTGCATTACTATGAAAACTATGCGGTCATTGAATGAAGGTTTACATTTTTGGCCAAAATGATAAAAGTCACAAAAAAAGCACTCACAAATTCTAAAATCCAGTGAAGAATAAAGAGTGTGGCAATGATCGTTTTGCACGTACAAGTTTCACACACGTAAATGCACAATAGACAACTTTATTTTTGTGCTTGGTCGGCAAGTTTATGATGGTATTTCTTTGTCAACTACCCCATGGCACTTTGATATATGCAACTGAACAACTTCTCTATTCATGTTTCATGGTATTTATGTGGTAGGCTACATGTATATGAACCATGGTAAAGCAGTGTTTCACTTTGATACTGATCTACTGTTCGTTTGACCCTGATAGGAAAATGTCTTTACCTGCAGGCTGCAGTACTATCGTACTACAGTCGCTCGCAAGCTTCATATACAAGTGTTGAAAAATTCTTCATCGCTGTCAATCGTATTTGAAGGTTTGATTTCAATGAATTGAATGTAATCGAGCAGTTGTTTTAGTTGACTTTTTTATGGAGAGACACCACTCCAAACGATTCAGTGCGCGAGTAAACGGTCTGATGATTCTGAATCGTGAACCGATTAGAACATTTTGCAAACATTTTGAGTCGATTCATAGAAAGAACCGACTCAAAGAATGATTTATTCGCGAATCAACTAGTTTTAATTCTAATTGGATATAGGCCACACTTGTTTGATGAAATATTTTGGATCTATACATGGTTTTGTCCCTCGACAGAAAGTACGGTGCCCGCAAGGTGACATGTTCGGTTCACTTAGTTTTGTCGTGGCCACGACATATTAACTTGTGGGAACGTGATATTATGTTGTGGCCACGAGATCATATGTTGAGGGAACTACATATTTTTCTCGTGGCCACGAGTTTACTGCGTAAACAAACCTGCATGACCATAGCAACCGGGGAGTATCAAAAATAGTTAAAACATTTTTATTAACATTAAACATTTAATTTAATATTTGTATATTATATTATTATTATTACATTAATTAGGGCTATATTTTTATATTTATTGTTGTAAATGCTTATTTCCCCTTTCAATTTGTGTATCACTTTTACACAAATTTTACACAGTTTACGTTTTGTATAATCATGCTAGCATTTGCTAGCCTACCATATATTTTGTAAATAAATACCTTTATTATACCATACAGTTATGCCAATAAAGTTTTTGACTTTATGATTGTATTTATGCCCATGTGTGATGATAAATGAGCGTGTTGTGTTTTCATTTACAAATGATTACGTGAATGATTAATTCCTCAAGAAACATATAGTATTTATAATTATGGTCTATTTATTAGCCAAAATAAAATGAAATGTATGTTAAATTTAAACTGCATTCCAGCAAAAATTCCAGTCAGCATAATCTAAGCTTATTGGCATGTCGAGCATTTACAGTAGGCTAATATTTACTAAAGTATTCAGAACGTTAAGTAAAGAGATCGAAATGAAGGGAAAAAATGAATAAACGAATATAAAAATATAACCAATAATAATAGGCTAATAATAATAATATACTATTACGGGAAAAAGACGATAAGTTAATGGACTTACAAGACTGTATAGGATGTAGTAAAAATGTTTTCTTGTAGGCCTATTTTATATTATGCACTTTATGTAACATTTATTCATGATAAACTTCATTTGAATGCTGACTATCCACGTAATACAGCCCGGTAGCCAAGGCCTGTGGTTAATAATTTAATAATGTAATAATTTATATAATAAATAATATAATAATTTCTTAATTCAAAATAAAATATTAATGAATCAGTCTCTGATAATCATGGGTTGCTATGGTCAGGCAGGTTTATTTACACATTAAACTCGTGGCCACAATGGATGTTGTTTCCTCAACATAGCATCTTGAGGCCATGACATAAGGATGTCCTTACCTCGACATAATAACTCGGCCACGACATAATGTCACGTTCCCACAAGTTAATATGACGTTCCCTCAAATTAACATCTTGTGGCCACGTCATATTATCATTTGGGAGGAAAGACCACCAGGAGGCTGTGCATGTATTTTTGAGCTAATATTTGCTTTTATGGGTGTTTAAAAGAAAAATGGATACTTATTCTTGGATACTTGATTGTTAGATTCTTAATAAACCAATTTGATGAAGATTCAATTAGGTCAGACGATGCATAGATACCTTCATGTGATGATTTTTCTTGAACATAATAAGGCTGTCGGTGACTATGCCAAACTGTTGATCTTGACCTGCTTATCTAATCTGTAACATTGTCTGCTGTGCTTTGCCAAACCCAACATCATTTAATATTGATTATTTTCTTGATAAAACATATTCATTTGCAATGCACTGTTACCCAAGCATGCTCCTCTGCAAAACCATAATGTACATGCCATTTTTAAAGTTTAAGTAAATGCATAAAGATGTGGAGATAATTCTTGACAAACAGAGGCTGTGATATGTTTAGCGTTGTTGTTTGAACGTGTTACAACAACACTGGCATGTTTATAATATTTATGAGTTGTAATGCTCAGAAAGTAGTATTTATGTAAGGACAAACCCAAACTGATATCATCTGTTCTGTTGACTGGATAATAAGTGTCTCTAATAATGATCTTTTGTTATAGGCCTATTGTTTGTTTTGAGCACCAAGCAACCATGATGCTGCAGGCACTGAAAACCACGGTCATTGGAAAGCATTGGCAGGTTCCTGTGGCATTTCGTTTGACTGTTTCTTATGTTTGGAAGAGAACCAACACAGTGTAAGGTAAATAAACACATTTATTCCTCAAATGTGACCCTGGACCACAAAACCAGTCTTAAAGGAACACTCCACTATTTTTGAAACCAGGCTCATTTTCCAACTCCCCTAGATTTAAACAGTTGAGTTTTACCGTTTTCGAATCCATTCAGCCGATCTCCGGGTCTGGCGGTAGCACTTTTAGCTGTAGCTTAGCATAGATCATTGAATCTGATTAGACCGTTAGCATCTCGCTCAAAAATGACCAAAGAGTTTCTATATTTTTCCTATTTAAAACTTGACTCTTCTGTAGTTACATCGTGTACTAAGACTGACGGAAAATGAAAAGCGATTTTCTAGGCCAATATATCTAGGAACTATACTCTCATTCCGGCATAATAATCAAGGAACTTTGCTGCCGTACCATGGGTGCAGCAGGCGCAATGATATTACGCAGCGCCTAATAGTCCCCAGCTAGGTAACTTCCAATAAGCCTATTTTCAGATGCTGCATAATATCATTGCGCCTGCTGCCCTCGTGGTACGGCAGCAAAGTTCCTCAAAGCAAATATATTCCTTCATTTTACTTAAATCATGATAATTAAAATTAGCCACAATTTTTTAACTAAAACGAGGTAACTAAATAGTTCAACTTGGCCAGGATTTAACTAAAATGGAGAAACCAAATTAATAAAACATGGCCATGAATTAAATAATTTATTAACTTATTAAAAACGAAATTCTAGATGATATCAGTATCTAAAATGTAATATGTGTCCTTAATATAGATGGCACTCCAGATTGGCTGGTAAGAAAAACTTGGCTGGTAAAATAAGTTTAAGTTATTTGCAAATGTTCACTGGTTAAAACCGACACTTGCGCAAAGTAAGTTCCCAGTGTAATAAAGATAGCATGTCTTCCATAAGGCCTTAAAACTTGACAAGCTGGTTTTAAAAACCAAGTACTGCTTCGGGCAACCATGACAGGGCAATCACACAACATTACAGCCCGTGGTAGAAAAGTGCAACCTCCCTGCAAATAAATCTAGTGTGATGTTTGTAACCTCAGCCTGAACCATACTCTAGGAGGAAAAGCAAGAAGCAAGTTCCTGATGGATTACTGAGCAGTGACCTTTAGGCACGAATGATGAATATGTCTGAAGACATCTGTGGGACTCCAGATTCATAAGCAATGGCATTACTAGCAGAAACCAGACACTAATGAGTGCATTATTGCAAAATACCAGCATCTAGATATATTATCATTAACCAAGCTCAGCTGTGAGTCAATTTTAGGCTTGAATTGCAAATGAGCATCTGTTTCTTGGAAAGTTTCTTTAAATAGTGTTTTTCATATAGATTAGCAACAGCTTGCATTCTTGATCATTTATAATATTAACAAACAGGATTCATAAAACGCTGTGCTATGCGAACGCTGAGCATACATTTTCTCTGAGTGAGATTTATGCAGTTGTGAATTTATCACTTGGCTAATAAGGTCACATCTGTTCACAATTAAAAACAGCTTTATTAATGGATGCTGTAAAATTTTACCGTGACACGACACTTTCGTTCATATTTCCTTTCATCCCTGTCAATAGCAGACACAAGCAAAACTGCTTGTCCGCGACATCTGATGAAAGCTGCATAAATTCTGCCCACTTTGGATGGTCAAAATAACACTTTGCTTGAAGCTGTATGTGTAATGCATGATAAAGTAATTCATAATTTAATTTAAAATGCATTAAAATGCATTTTTCAACTATAATTATAGCCAAAGTTAAAAAGCTTTATAAAAATAGCAGATTCCTTGTTGCATCTACAATTGGTTGTTTGTCACGTGTTTTAATACATTATACTTTCTTTAAAAAAAATTAATAGATAAGTATTATAATGTATTATGGTTATTCATATTCATGCGTTAAACATACGTTTGTAATGCATTATATATATAGACCAAAAGTGCTTAAAGATGATTTGTTTTAGATTTTCAACTTTGGATTTCAATTGTATGTAGAAATGTATTTATCTAGATCAAGAACACATGAAAGAGTGACATGGTAAGTTAGAGATAGTGGCAGCTAAGTGTCCATAACTGCCCAGCTGCCTGTTATTAACCTGAGACTCTTATTTACAGCTAGAATCATTCTATGTCAAAATAATGAAATGTTTTGCAGGCACAGTCTTGCTGTATATACACATGGCTATGCTTAAACCTGGAGACCAGATTCTAGCCTATTATTCTAGGCTATCCTGTAATAAACCTACACAATAATTTGCAATGTGTAATGCTATGAATAACCAGATACTACATGTCTAATTGCTATTTAACAGTGCCACTTTATTTCATTCAGCGCAATGCATAATATGACTTCATAGTGACTGTAAAAGCAAACTTCTCAAAAAATGTCCTAACCCAAAGCTATTTAGATTATTCATAGTCCTATATCATGGGAGTTGCGACAATAGTATTTTTATAGATGATTGTGGATTGCAGAGTAAAAAAAAAAAACTGGACCAATAGAAACACAGTTGGAGCAAAACATTCATTTCAATACATATATAATGTGTTATATAAAGCATTGTGTCATTGTTTTAATACATACAATACAAAAAGGTTTGAGGTCTATATGAATATTTAACCCTCTATGGTACAGTATTGCCTACAGGCAACACAACATATTTTAGTTTTTTGTAATAAAATGAGAGACTCATTTAATTGACCAATGCTGTCTCAGGGAAGTAGAAGTCAAATACTAATAAATGAACATATTAAAAAAAGTGGTCACATGACCCACAGGGGTCCATTTTGTTTCTGCTTTCAGGACATGTGCACATGTCATATGACTCCATATTTTGTCCAATGAAAAGTGCATTTTTCATCAATTTCCGGGAGCAAAACATTCATTTCAATACATATATAATGTGTTATATAAAGCATTGTGTCATTGTTTTAATACATACAATACAAAAAGGTTTGAGGTCTATATGAATATTTAACCCTCTATGGTACAGTATTGCCTACAGGCAACACAACATATTTTAGTTTTTTGTAATAAAATGAGAGACTCATTTAATTGACCAATGCTGTCTCAGGGAAGTAGAAGTCAAATACTAATAAATGAACATATTAAAAAAAGTGGTCACATGACCCACAGGGGTCCATTTTGTTTCTGCTTTCAGGACATGTGCACATGTCATATGACTCCATATTTTGTCCAATGAAAAGTGCATTTTTCATCAATTTCCGTGCATATAATTGCCTACAAAAAAATCTTAGTCACCTTCATTGGAAGGTAAAGAAGTATTTTGAAAAACTTTACATATTTCATCAAATGTACGTATAGGAAATTACAAAAAAACGCATGTTGCCTCAAGGCAATATTGTACTGCAATGGAATCGCATAAGGCCATGCAGGCATACTAGGTTAGAATACAAGTATATGATATTTGTAAGGAAAAGAGTTAGAATTATCTAAATGTATTAGAATTTTTGCATGATTTTGTAATGAATTTTCAAGAATAGTAAATCTGCACATATTATGATTTGTCTGTTGAGAAGAATTGCTTCCTCAGTTTTCACAAGCAGTGAGGTGTCATTAGTGGGAGATTTTGCATGCATGTGCAATACATTAAAATCTAGATAAATCTGATAAAAGTGTTTGGTTAAATAAATATATTTATTTTTTCTGCATGAAAATGTCAAATGTTTAAACGTGTCCATTGTGGTACAGTGTTGCCTTGAGGCAACAAACTTAAAAAAAATTTAAATAAATAAATAATGACATTTTTTATTGATATTGTTATAGTCACAACATCACAAATATTTTTTTCCTCACTGATATCATATTCCATACCGTAGAGGGTTAAATGTTTTATTAATATTTAAATATTTAAAAGAAGTCTCTTATGCTCATCAAGCCTGCATTCATTTGATCAAAAATACAGTGAAAAGAGTTATATTGTAAAAAATATTGCAATTAACTTATAGGTTACTCTGTTTGAATATATATTAAACTGTAATTGATTTCTATGAGATGAAAGCTGAATTTACTCCAATCCTTAACATTTATGTGGAAGCCATGTTGTATCTGTAACATTATGAATGTCTTCACTGTTATTTTTGATCAAGTTAATGCATCACTGCTGCATAATACTATTCATTTATTTTTTCAACAATAAATAAAATAAAAATAACCCCAGACTTTTGAATGCTTCTGTATCTGTATTCCCTTTTCTCTCCATAACCATATAGTTATTACACTCTCCTAAATATTCTTAATTCCTAATCACATTTAATGGAAGACTCTTAGGTATAGAATATGACTGTTGTTGTAATCTAAAACAGAAAATGTATTGCTCGAGGACTTGACATATGCAGTTTATTTAGCATGTGCCTGTGGGAAAGAAAAAGGGAGAGAGAGAAAGCTAGTGAGATGCAATGATGTGGGCCTGAAGTGATAGCTGATATCATCTAATCAAAGCGGTAAAATAAGAAGGGCAGGGCTCAGCTCCACAGTTGCCCAGAAGGAAAACTTTGCATTTCTCAGAGGAGGAAGAGAGCGAGATATTGCTCTTACAGCTCACAGATGGGAATGAAGGGAAAAAAATTCTGACAGAGAAAAAGGGGGCTAGGAGTTTGAACATTCTCCCCACATCGATTTATTTAGAAAAGAAACCATTGTGTCATTCAGTTATTCTAAGCTTTGAGGTGGCCAGCGTTCAGCCCCACAGTGATCGTTTAAAAAACAAAGTAGCCCCATAACACATCAGAGGCCACAGGCGCATGATGTACCTAAAGGGGGAATCATGCTAAAGGTTTTGCATTACCTGCCTACATTGTTCTTTACGTCTCCATATCCAGACAGGTCAGGCCAGGCTTTTTGCAACAACTGGGGGCAGAGGGTCAAAGGATAGGGTGATTGTGGAGGCGGAGTCCTGCATGCCAATTTTGACACTTAGGCTTTACCATCACAAGGTTACTAAAGGTTCGGATAGCTTGTGTTTTACAAGCTATGGCTCTTTGAAATACCAATACAGTGCCAATATGACAAGGTGTTTGAAACAGGCTTAAGAAATTCAGAGAACATTTTCCCACCATAGCCACAGCTTGACAGGTGTGGTTATATTTTATTTGGCTGTGAATATTTTATACTCTCTCAACTAATATGCTTTTGAAGTATTTGTGTAATGAATGCATCTTGCCAAAAATATCAACAAATAGGCGAATTAACTATTATGAAAGAATAGCAGAGCAGAGCATAATTGCATGTGGGTGTGGGAAACAACATGGGCCAATAATTTAGTGCAAGTTTTAAGAAATTACTCATCTGAATTATTTGAACACCTGACCTTATATCAAAGTTTTAAGTCTGACATCTGCATTTGCGTGACTTTTGCTCTTTGATTTCTAAAAATCATTAATGCCCATAAAGAATGTTTGTGGTTGCCACTCGTTTTTACTGTCAGGCTTTGTTGTGTCTCGTGCAGTAAAATTCTTCCGTGCTGCACCATGTTTGTTGGATTACGGTCATGTCTGTGAGGGGCTATGTCTTTATTGGCTGGCCCCATATGCACACATGGCATTCTTCCCCTCTCTGCAATGGTATGATGGGCCCTTAGGCCTGAATAAATAGTCACTTATAGTATGGAAAGGCTAAGAGGCCATGTGTTGGAACAGCTGGTCTGTCTGTGTGCGTGTGTGTGCGCGCTGATCAAGGGAGTTGACATGGCCATGGGTTCAAACAGGACTTGGCAAGATATCTGTCCTCCTATCTGGTGTCAGTCAGAAGATGGGATGGCAGCTGATGGCAGTGCTGGAATGGAATGAGAGTGAATGAGGTTTTTAGTCAACATCCTCCCTGACTGCGATATTGATGTCTGGATTCCAGAGGACACTCCACATAGATACAGATTATACTCCCTGAAAAGCTCAATGCTTTAGTGTTGGGTTTTGGCTTTGTATTATTATTCATGACAAAGAATGATGAAGCACAGATATGTCCAGATTAAAAAGATTGTATTTATAAAAATAAATAAAAAAACTATATAAACCAGTACTGGTTATGTTGCATTTTAAAGTTTATTTCTTAATCGACTTCAGCAACAGCTAATTTCTAAATAGTTCTGGACAACAGTATAGGGCAGCTGTCGATATCTCTATCATGCCGTTAACAACAGTTGTTGGTGTGTTTAGAGCCCCAATAAAACCAAAAGCAGCTGTGCTGCCACAACTTCCTGTAGGAATGTTATTATAATTTCGATTATAATTTGGAACCAATCCTATAAGAACCCGCTAAAAATCAATTAGGATCTAACTGTATAAACTGAATTTTTCTTATTTTACTTTTATTTTTGGGAATTTGTTTATCCAGTAGGATCTAAGCAGGTTTTTAGAGGATATCCTATCCAAATAGGATAGTTCCAAAATATGTAAGAAATTCCATGAGTAATACTTTAGTATTTACTTACAGTTTCTGGGCGCAAAAACTGTGCAGCATGTTTAGCAAGAAATCTCTGAAATATATGGTAGCCATTTGACACTGTACAGCATTTTGTTGTCTTCGGAGCCATCGTTATCATTTGGTTTCTGCATTGTCCTGTGTTTGCCTCTCTCGTTATTTACACTATATACTCAAATTGGTGGGCGGGGCTAAACTGGCAATGATGTAGAAGCAGGTATTGATCATCTTTTGTGAAGGCTGTGTTTAGCCACACTATTATGTCATAAAGTGACATTCCACAACCTGTCGTTTTGGCAGATTGGCTTCAATATAAGCTGTTTTTAGACTAACAAGAAAGTTTGGCGTTCTGAAATTTACAGGATGTTTTTATAGTACAGTGACCTCTTATATGTCAAAAGATCCAGGGAATTTTGATTTCTCGGTTCATGACCCCTTTATATGATTAATTAATGGATGAAAATGTTCAACAATTTGTTTTTGTTTTTTCAAAATATGTTGCTATGTTGTAGTACTGACAGCTATGTTCTTTAAAAGAAGTTCATGTTCTGGCTGTATGATTTCAGTGTTTTGCTATGTGAATATTACTTCTCCACTACTGCCATGATACAATGAAAAAGGGGAAAAATAAAGTGAGTTTATTCTAATTACGGCATGGGCGAGTTTTTGTTTAGGGTCATCCATCGGGGTCAGGAGTTTGGCAACAGCACCCCACGGATTATTGTAAGGAATCTGTTTCTCATTAAGGCCTCAAAAAGTGTAAGAATTCTTAGATTAGAGCAAAAAATAAAGGCCATGCATATAAAGTGTTATTTAGTTTAAAACGTTTTAAATCGGCAGCTATAAAATTCTAATCATAATCTGTGATTTTTACATTTGTCTTAATGATTGCATGATAATTGGTAACATTTGACTGTAACATTTGGCTACAGAACAAAATATTAAGAACAAACAGAACAAACAAACATACCCTTATATTTTAGAGCGTGGAATAAGAAGAAAGCATTTTCTGTTCATTTCAATTAACCTTTTAACTAATAATAATTATACGTTCTTACAGGAATATACATATCTGTATATTCTGTGAGGGATTCTGTGTGCTTTACTTTTGCTGTATCAACACATCAGCACTGATCCCAAAATTTCCAAAGCCCTGTTAAAAAATGGCATCTTGTTGTTGTGTAATATTTTACTAAAGAATGATCTTATAAACAAGTCAAGATAATAATGTTTACCAATTTAAGTTTTTCTTATAATGAGCAAGGAAGGACGTCATTTGTGCTGTGACTTCATTGTGTTTGTCATTAATGCATTATTGAGGCATGTATCCCCATTTAAAGCTGTATGTTGTTAATTTAAATGAATCCCCATTTGAAGTAAAGGCATGCAGCTCTCTCTTGCACAAGCATCTGGCTTATTTAAATTCGGTCTGCCAAAGAAAACAGTTGTTTATAAAAGTTTTAGATCTCCTAAATCTAAATGAAGCTGTTACTGAAGTTGACTAAGAGAAAATGGGAAGAACAGTGTTTGATGTCTGGTAAAGCTGAAATAGTTACTTGTTGCTAAGGTGGTTGTTGATCTCACCATTATATACAGAATGTAGCAACTATTATCTCTCGATCAAATCATTGCGCTCACAAGACT
This sequence comes from Sinocyclocheilus grahami, assembly GCF_001515645.1. Classification (NCBI taxonomy): domain Eukaryota; kingdom Metazoa; phylum Chordata; class Actinopteri; order Cypriniformes; family Cyprinidae; genus Sinocyclocheilus; species Sinocyclocheilus grahami. The sequence continues at coordinate 77,989 of NW_015505808.1, read as the reverse complement.
TATGACTCATGGGGTATAGAAATTGTGGAACAAACTTTTTCTTTTGAATGGACCTTGCAAACATGATCCGAGCTGAGGGATTTTTCCCTCACTAGATGCAATGGAAATATGAAATATGCATGCTTAAAACTGACCTGACACCAGCCAAACGATTATACAGACTTCGAAATGGCAACTCGTGCAGGTTTGGTTCGTGGCGCGCGCACATTCTTTTGGCCTTTCGCTTGTGTGCTTGTGTGTTTTAGTTGTTTTTCCATCGCCTCCTCCAACCACCACGGCCGTCGGTTGATCTGCTGGCAAGCGATATTGAACTGCCAGTCGGAGCCAGATTGTCATTACGCTTATGACCAGTATTTGCACGCCTGTGACTCGATCCTGAGCGGCCAGAGGAAGAAGTGTCCCAGTCACTGCATCTCGTCGCTGGTGCAACTCAACCTTACCAAGAGCGGCCCGGCGCTGGAGGACTGCAGCTGCGCCTCGGACCCCCGCTGCCGGGAGATTAAACGAGCCATCGAACCGTGCTTACCCAAAACCAGCAGCATGGGCTGCACCGAAGCCCGGCGCCAGTGCGAGAGGGACATCCAGTGCCGAAGCGCCATGGGCGATTATTTACTCCACTGCGGGCAACTCTTCAGCGGCTCCAGCTGCTCGAACCCGTGCCGCAATGTCATCGCGTACATGCGCACACTTCCCAAAGCTCAACTCCTGGATACTTGCGTCTGTGATGGTTCAGAGCGGACTATCTGCGAGTTTATCAAAACTAGTATGAAAACGCTTTGCTTTGACTCTCCCCTTGTGGACGAAGAAGGCTCCAGTGGGTTCGACGATGATGAGCCCGATGATGAGGATTACCCAGAGCCCACGAGGAACACAGGTTCTGCTTCTGTGGCATGTTCTGTTTTGACTGTGGTGGCATCCATTGTGGCTCTAGTGCAGCTTCCTTGGTCAATTTGAAGTCGAGTTAATGATCTGCTCCAACGGCTTTTCGGGAATGGTGCATTTTGCCATTTTTCTCCTGCTTCCCAGTTCGTTTTATGGCATGCTGTTTAAACATTTATTCCTTAAAACGATCTAGTGTTTATTCTTATGTATAGCAAGCAATCCAGCAGTGACTATCATTTTCAACTTTTTATTAGGTGTTCATTAGGCTATGTTCTTTTTTTTTAGTTTCTAGTGTCTATCCCGTTTTTTTCTAGTAAACCTTCTTATCTCACTATAGTTACAGTTGCTTGTAATAAGTCAGAGTAGCTACTTTTGTAGCCATAAAATGAAATAAACTTTGAAATTAAATAAATAATAAATAAAAAACATACTGAAAGGTTACCAGTAGGCTAAACACCCGAAGAGATTCTAACATGTATTTGAATAGCTTCTGAACCACAAATAGCAAGCAATCCAGCAGTGACTATCATTTTCAACTTTTTATTAGGTGTTCATTAGGCTATGTTCTTTTTTTTTAGTTATTAGTGTCTATCCCGTTTTTTTCTAGTAAACCTTCTTATCTCACTATAGTTACAGTTGCTTGTAATAAGTCAGAGTAGCTACTTTTGTAGCCATAAAATTAAATAAACTTTGAAATTAAATAAATAATAAATAAAAAACATACTGAAAGGTTACCAGTAGGCTAAACACCCGAAGAGATTCTAACATGTATTTGAATAGCTTCTGAACCACAGCTCCCCATAGAATTTCAATGCAAAAATCAACAATTTCATACCAGTAACAATAGATTAGTTACTTGACATGACTTGGAATAGTGACTAGTTGCAAAATAATTAGGAAGTATATAGTAGGGCTGTGCAATATATCGAAATTATCTAAATATCGCAATATGCATATCGCTACTACTTGCAATATTTGGGGCCATGAACAAAAGACAGAGAAAATCACTCACTGCTCTTACCTAAATAATTTTTGTAGCTTAAATAAGAATCAGTGCATATTGAATTCATAGAGTAAATACTAAGCAGTGTTGTATTTTCCCTTTTTATTATTCAGTTCAGTTCCTAAACTCATGTTAAAATGATTACACTAATGTTAAAATGACATTTTTATGTAATGCTAGAGTAAAACACTACCGTTCACTTTCAGAAGTTGTTGTAGGGGTGCTTTCTTCTCACAAAAAGTGAAACATGTATGCTAGTTATATTAGAATCAGAATCAGAATGAGCTTTATACACCACTTAAGTGTGCGCAAACACAAGGAATTTGTTGTGGTTTTACAGGAGCTCTTGATACATACATACATACAAATAACCATATATATATATATGACACAATATAGTTAGAAGTTCACAGAACTGACTCGGCAACAGCTGAGTAGAACTGTTTCATCTGAGCATGTGGCACTTTAAGCATTATCGTAGCGAATATCGCATTATTTAATGAGATATCGCATTTTTCTTCAATATCGCACAGCCCTAGTAGAAAGTAATGAATAAACACTAATTCCTAAAGAATCCGTTGAATTGAAGAAAAGGTCATTGTTGGATTTCTTGCTAGCAAATAATAAAAATAACATAAAAATAACAATTAGTTAGCTTTAAGGCATAAGTGTAAACACAGCTTGACATGATTTTGTTCCAAAGAGTACAAGTTAAGCTTTGTGTGACACTGAGGTGCAGTTTTTATCCAGAAATGGTCACATTGTAAATGTGTTTTGATTCGCTATGCAAATTTACAGTTACAGATTCAGTGCAGGTGAACAATGGCTTGTCTAATGAAAGTTTTAATTATCAAGCCAAAATTCTGATTCTGAAGTTAAGAGCAGGGATACAAAGTACTTTAGTTCAGTCAACTGTCTGAAGCACCAGCTTGCCTATTTCAAGTGCTATTTTGTAAAAGACAAATTTATTTCCTTAAAGATATAAAAAAAGTTTATTTTGTTATCTACACATTTTAACAGTGAAAGTTGTAATTGTAAAACTGTGCACTGCCAATGTAAAACTAGATTATTATTATTTTTTTAATATGTAAAGTATTTTTATAAAGTTGCAAATGACTTTGGATAAGTACCTTCTGTAAAAAGTGTTTGAAATGCTGGAATGAATAAGGAGTAGATCTCTATTTTAGCTGGTAACATTTGATACATCTTATAAAAGTCCTAGAGATTCAAGAGAGAGAACTTTATTTTTGTCATAAAGTAACCTTCACAACAAAGGGTGATGATTCCAGGTTTAAAGGGAAGTTACATTTTTGTTGTAATTATTTCTCTTTAAAGATATTGTACAGTGTACAGATTTTCAGAGAATCTTTTAATTGTTATGAAATGTCTAAATCCACTGTATGGCTGCCTCAGTGATGTTCTTTTTATAGAAGGCATAAAAACAAAAGTACAAAGACTTAAACCGAGTATGTGTAATTTTTTTATGTTTGTAAAACTATGTTCATATTTCATAGTGTCATTACAAAGTTTCACTGTATCGACCCCATGCATGGATTCCGATGCTAAACCTAGATTTTCAGGAACAGATTAGGTATCACACATAAGGAGCTTGAAGCGCTGACACACGACTTAGCAAACACATGTGTAAACTCTGGTATTTGGATATCTTTAGAATGTGAACACAAAAGTGTGAGTTGCTTTTCCCTGGGGTGTCCGTGTTGCATCTGGGCCAAGACAGACAGAGGTTTATTTATTTTTCAATCACTGTGTTTGTTTAAAGGCCTTTGTCTGCACGCCACTACTGCAAATATAAAGCAGGACTTAGGTTGTTCTAAGCTAACAGAGAAACAGTAGCAGAACAACACAAACTGCAAATTGATTATCTTGTAACGAGTTCTATATTTGAGTGGATTGATCTTTTGGAAAGCCAGCAGAAATTCACTTTCAAAAGTGTTTGGACTGTGTAGGATAGAAGTAAACTTGAACTTTACAGTGTCAGGATTCTTGATGTTACTTTATCCAAAAAGCAAATTCATCTCTGCAGTATGACTGGTGACCCTTGCCTTAACCATCTTAATAAAGAGACTAAATGTATGTATCTGGGATAAGTTATACAGCACATCTATCATACCAGCACCCGAGTTTGTCTTGTAAATGGTGAAAGACTTGTAGAGAACTACTCTAATTTGTAGTAAAACATTTGTGCATTACACTAAACTTCCATTAGAAATTTGCAGCCGTTTTAAATGATAATTTGTCCTATATAGTTGTTTCTTGGAATGTATGAATTGCTGTTGCATGCATTTCCATTTTATACTTGAACAAATTTGTGCCAAGTTCTCTGTATGATGTAATGGGTTGCTTGATTGTTGGTAAATGTTTTCCATGAAGAAAAAAATGACATGTTTGCGAGTTTTCATCTGGGGCTTGGGGGTGCACATATGCATATATCGGTGCCTCCATGTAATTTAATCATATTCAGCTTGGCCTCTCTCTGTCTCTCAGCTCCACGCTGTTAAAACCCTCTACTCTTATTCTCCCACTCTTGTCACTAGTGTCTTCAAATGGGGGTGATGGTTGCAAAATGTTTTATTAGAGTGGGGACAAGGGCCCTTCAGCCCGCTGAATGGAGGGGAAGTCGAGTGGCACTTTTGTCATGGTAATGTTAAGCACATAATAGTACAACAGCACAATGTCCAGGCACTTCATTCCTCTAGAGCTCGCTGACACCTCTTCAGAGCCAAACCACGGGGTAGCATGTGGGAAAGATCCGCTGGCCCCTGGACCCCTGGTCCACATACTCTATGCAGTCCCCACTGCTGCTTATGTACTTCATCATCTTTGGGGGGTAGTCGAAGATCACATTTTTTCCCCCTCTTGCGCTCAGTTTCAGTCCATGCAATAGAGCCCAGCATGTGCCGTATGAAATAATGAAAGAGCACTCAGAATGGCCAATAGGATGGAACAATTGAATTCAAGCATCTAAACTAGTCATGTCACTGGCCTCTTCAATAAAAAGATAGATTTAAATTTTTTTGCTGTAACTCTCCTGCAGTGGCATTGTGGGTGAAAGTGGAGAGGAGACTGCTTCCATGGAAGTGTATTTCAGAGTAATGCGTTTGCAGCTGATGCTTTTAATCCTCAGTGTTTAAGTGTCGGTTTGATGGTTAGGGTTTATATAAGAAATCTGATTTTATTAAGTGAAAGAGACAATACAAGAAATTAAGTGTTTCAGAATGTTGAATTAGGAAAAATCTAAAATGTATATTATTATTATAATTATGAATGTATTTTTAATCATTTTTTCAGTGTTCACATTCAATGAAGGTTCTGTTTATCAAAATAAAAAAAACAAAAATGTAGTTTTACATTAAAAGCTGCTTCATTATTCATTTAGATGCACCAATTGTCTGGAGGCCGTGCACTACACTTGTGTTTTCTATTACCTTTTGGCAAAAAAAAGAAAAAAAGTTCCACATCCAAGAGGTACAGGAAAACGACAGGAAACCTCACAGCAGGGCTTTCGAGTTATATTTCAGCAACATTTTGCAACTATTCCTTAGCCCATACAATTTCAATACTTCTGTCATAGTGCTCAAGCATAGGTTCGACTGAAGAATTGTTGTTGTCAAACTCTTGAGAAATGATGTGATAAGTGATGAGACATGTAGACAGTTGGTATGGCTGAGCCTGGGCTAAGCATTGAAATGGAAGGCTCATTGGGTAGGATTTAGACTAATCCTTTAAAGGGGTCATAGGATGCCCATTTTCCACAAGTTGATATGATTCTTTGGGGTCTTAATGAAAAGTCTGTAACATAGTTTGGTTAAAATGTCTCAATGGTGGTGTAAAAAACACCTTTTTACCCTGTCAAAAACAGCTCTTTTCAGATCAAGCCGTTTTTGTAGCATTTCCCTTGAAATGTTAATGAGCTCTGCTGACCCCGCCCCTCTCTTCTGAGCTGCTCTCAGAGAGACTGTTTACTTTAGCTGCATTCATCATGAAACTTGCTAATCAGCACATTATTAGGAAAGGCGATTTGCAAAGATTCATTACAAAACATTATACTCACTTCTTCTGTAGATGAGGATGGATCATGAATGATTCGCGCGAACATAGATGCATTTATGTAGATCGGGGGCGCATTCCCTTCAGAAACAAATGTAATCCACTGCGTCTTCAGTGGCTCAGATGTTGGGAGTAAATGACGACTGCTATGTTCATTATTACATCCAACAACAGAACACCTCAATTGCTTAGGAGTCATTCTTGTCTACAACTGCTCCAGCGGTGAAACAATGGCGGACTGATGACAGCCCACTCAGCGCGGGTCTAAGGTAAGACACCAGTCCAGTCTGTGCTGAAACGCTACTGTCAATCAAACTATCGTGGGAGGGGCTTGTTTTTGTGACGTCACACAGACAGGCATCTGAAATCGGCTTGATTTGAGAAAGGGGAAAACATTTAACCAGATTAAAAAAAAAACACGATTTTTATCGTTATAGGGTGATTGTGTACACACACTACCAACACACATTTCAGTTCAAACAACTTGTAAAAGTGCATGTAGCATCCTATGACCCCTTTAAAGATAGCACAAGATATTTAATATTGAAGTTGCTGACAGAGGCCCCCTGTAGTCTTATTCCTAAGAAACAGTTGTTTTCTATATTTTTCTGATATTCTGGAAGCTGTGAGCTGCATGGTCTCTGGCGTTTAAACACTTTGTTTGTTTATTAGTCTATAGATTTTTGACTATTCTTTCCTTTTTCCACCCACACTGTGCATATGTTCCCTTTTTGGATTTGAATAAACAGTTCTTTGTTCTTTAGAGAAAACTCAGGTTTTTTTTTCTTCACCAAGCTGCCACTTTGATTTCAACATGGAAGACCTTTGTTGAGTTCAGAGCTCTCTGAAATGAGTAAAAAGACCTATGTCCTGGCTCTCTCGGGGTCTGCCGCTTTTGCCTGAATGTGAAACAGAGAGCTTGCTTACCTGAGAATTCGTTAAGGGCATCTCCTAAATCTGCACCCTGTGTTTAGTGCAATAGAGCAAGCTTAATGTTCTGTTCTTATATTGTTGGAACTCTGGAAACAACTCCTACCATTTATGCTAGCATTGTTGTTGTTCTTGCAATAACCAATGACATTTTGAAATGGCATTGCCATAGCTCACGGTTTCCCAAACTTTAGTTTGCAAACAACAATTAAAGAAAAGTTAGTAATTAAATCATAAAATATAAAATTGCAATAAATTGTTAAAAAAAAAATCTAAATAATAAAACTTGTTAAAAATAAATTATGACATTCAGGTAAACAAATAAAATTGACTATTATTTGACATTGGAGAACATTGGACATGCTAATGTGTTGTTAAATTATTGAAATATTGACTTAAAATCTCAGGGTGTCCAGTAAATACTCAGGGTGTCTAAGGCTAACAAAAAATGTGAATCTCTGCCTTAGCTGGTCTCTGTGCATAGCGTTGAAGGTTTAAAGAGAGAGTTCACCCAAAAATGACAACATTTACTCATCCTTATGGTGCTCCAAACCTGAAGGAATTTCTTTCTTCTGTTGAACACAAACAATATTTTGAAGATTATTGGTAACCAAGCTATTGCTGGTAGCCATTGACTTTCATATATGGAAAAGAAATGGCTACCAGCAACAGTTTGGTTATTCTTCAAAATATCTTGTTTTGTGTTCAATAGGACAAAGAAATGCATACAGGTTTGGAACAACTTGAGGATAAATAAATAAAACTTTAAAATAAAAATGTTTGGGTGAACTATCGCTTTAAAGCTATTGGATGGATAATGCTATGATGTAGCATGATACCATTGTTTATTTAAATTGACTGTACATAGGCAATGCAATAATACAAGCATGCAAGTAATTTATTTTAATTCACATGACATTTGTATCAGCTGTTAAAGTGTCAAAAGTTCAGTGTCCATGTTACGGCCAAGCAAATTGTTTTAATATTTTATTACTCTTCATTCTTACCATTAGAATAATGAAGTAATTCATGCGTGCTGTAACAGTTGGTGCTAGTGGAACAGCAGAACTTAGATCACTCTTTAGGGAATAATGACAGATGAAGGAGAAATTTGGCCGCTTGTTTTCACTCAGGAGGATAATGAGGTGATGGAGGGAGAGGTGTTTTTTACTAGAGTAGCCCAGAGCCCATTTTTTGTATCAACAGCCATAAAATCCATCTGACAGGCAGCGCAGGGAAGGGAAGCGTGCAGACGCAGGAGGAGAAGCCCCTAAACTGGGCAGAGAGAGAGGAATGCAGGGTAATGGTTCCAGGGAATGAGAAACAGCACTTAATCTGCTAAGAATTATAATCGTCATGTATGAGAAACAACATTTTAAAAGCAGAAAACTGGCGCATGAGCCGCATTCTCCTGCAGATTCCTCATGGCATTCAGATAAATAAGCTAAATTATTTTGTTTAGGCGTGAAAATTAAACGATTAATTAAAAAGTAAAAAAGAGTGTTTGAATATGTCTGCTAATCTTTCAGTTGATTTTTTTAGCATTTCCTAATGATGCATAACAAAGCCTGTGGGTCTGACCCAGTATTCAAATGATCAGGCATAACACAGGCTGCTCTGAATTGTTGGCAGCAAGCAGCTGTTTCAGACACACGCTTGCACCCGCAGAAGTAGGAGTCATCATCCAGCTTCTTCATTCAACCACAGGACAAATGAACTCCCACAGACAAGCAAAACACAAGCGCATGTCGAAGGAGGAAGGACACAGAGACTGAGCGAATGAAGAGGGTGGAGGAAACCGAGGAAAAAAGGAGGTTTTCCACTTGAGCCCTGCAGACCTGTTGGTAAAGTAGCAGCATGTGTGTGTGTGTTTGTGTTTTTCATCAAGAGGCCATTGACTTAACATTGACCGAGAGTGCTGGGCCTTCTCACTTACAACCACACAATACCTCATTCTGTCCCATCGTTGTGCATTACGTCTATTACCAACACTGAATACTCCAGCTAAGACTCCACTTCAGAGTCTCTCATAAATACGAATAGGATCAACTTAAAAAAATTAGCACCGAGGTGATTGAGCGAGGTAGAAAAGGTGTCCGAAAGAAGAAGAAAACTTGCTGACACGGGGCATAACTTAATTTCCACAGTCACAGGGCAGCTGCAAGGAGCAGCCTGCTGTTGAGGGCCATTTTATCTTCAATGGCTCCACTGACCCTGAAGAGCAACTCTGTCTTCATCCCAGCTTCACTGCTATTGAAGGAAGTGACCAGAAGGATTTATGGGCCTGATTTAAAGAAACAAGTCATCAATGGCAGTTTCCTACTGATCATCCCTCTGCCTCAAGAGAGCAGACAACTGTATGTGTTGGTATGTGTTTTTAGAGATTTAACCCCTAAGGAGATGAAAGTAAACAAGCAGCAGTGCTGTTTAAGAAATTAAAGGGTCGAATGCACATGGAATGAGACGGCAGTTCTGTTTACATTTTTTGATTTTTTTTAAGGAATTTGGATGCTTGTATAAAGAGTGAACAAAACAGATTTTCTTTTTTTTCTCTTTCTTTTATTATTTGTATTATCACCTCACCCTAAATTTCCAGTTGTGTTTATAGTACACTTTTTTTTTTTTGGTCTGAGTAGGATTGACGTTTCAAAATCTATGACCTAAGTTGAATTTGTTGTGAATCAGTAAATTTCACAAACAATTATAAAGAAACACATTGAATTAAACATGGCATTTTGAAATATGTACTCCAATAATTATTGTTTTATTTACAACTTTGAAAAAACACACAAAAATCATTCTTTACAGTGCACGCTGGAAGTCTAACCCAGAGCTGTGGTTGTGTATAGCAGTCTGTTTCAACTGAGTATTTGTGTTTCATTGAGAAACAGTTCTTAAGCTCCCTACTTGTTGCGTTAACTTCACAGGAAACCTACAAACTTTGTTTTAAATCAACCGATTATGCTTTATTGCCAGACGTCTCAAACAGCCTACATAAAGTCAAGAGAGCATTCAGCAGCGGTCACCATGAATTACAAAACAGAACAACATCAAATGATTAATTAAGTGCAATATCAATCAAAGACAATAAAATGGAGAACACAAACCAAGAGAGGGTAGGAGTGAAGAAAAGCTTGAACAGAATAAATAATGAAGCCCTAGCAAGGGAGTTGTTAAGAGTTAATAGTCTCTCAGAAACTGAATGGGGACTGGGGGTTTCACTCTATTACGTCAACCCCCAGGGCCATGGGCCAAATTGCACCCAGTTGTTTTCCTGAAAGAATTCATCCTTCACATTAATTTCACCCATTATGTTGTCTCTTTTCATGGCAAAGGCCATGCCAGAGTACTTATGGTTTGGGTTACTGATTTGATACAATCTGAGAGAGAGAGTGTTTATGTGAGAGAGAGTGCACAGAGGGGTTATAAATATGTTCAAATGGTGTGTAGATTTAAGTGGGTTTGTATAGCAACCACAAATAGGATAATGAATTCAGTTTGGATTGAGTATTTTAACACAAAACGCAGTAATACATTTCAAACCTAAAGGACTTTTAAAAGAAGTTCATGATTTCAAATCCACAAAAAGCAATGAACAACAGCAGCAAACCAAAAAAAGAAAAGAAAAAGAAAATCTATGCTTATTTATTTTGTTTGTGTGTCTTGTGTTTGTTGACCCGGTCACGATTACTGACATACATCAGGGTTGCACACATCACTCTCAAGCTCCTTTAACTCTCCTATTTATATTGGAATTGTGTATTTAAAAAAAAAATGGGTGATACGCCTACTTAAAATACTCACTCAGGTTCATCCTAAAAATATTCTATTGAACTGTACTGTTTTTAATCTCAACAAGCAATGTTTTATTCAGAAAGCTCTCTAAATGTTCAGTAAATTTTCAACAGGAAAATATATTTTTTTAATCCCAAGTGCACAAAAAATATTTTATATATTTGATCTTTCTGTATTTTTTGTCCTGTTTGTCCTTTATCTCTTTTTAAATGAAAAGGTAATCTATTTTTATTTCTTTATTTAATAAGTATCTATCATCTATCTGTCTGTCTGATATATTATCTTGTCACCTGCTTATTTATTTAATTAATTAGTTATTTATTTAATCAATTAATTAGCTATTTATGTAATCAGTAAGGTTTTCTGAACAACAGTTAAATGTCAGATTGACCGTTCTCTGGATCTAGCTGCATGAGGGGTCTTCTGTACAGTAAGGCTACATTCAGGATCTTATAGTGGACAGAAAGAGAGGCAGGAAGTTAAAGATCAAGGAGCTGGGGAAAAAAGGAAGACGTAAGAGCTTTGGCTGTCATGGCCAATGAAAATCACCAGAAACTCAAAGCAGATATGAGAAGAGTGATATCTAGCTCTGGGGACAGCTGCCTTGAATCAGACCTCCTCCTAATGGGCAACAACTGCAGCAGAGAGGGTCAAATATTCCCTCCATCCTTCCTCACGGACACATATATGGACCTCTTCACTGTTTTTTTCACCCTCCCTCTCTCCCTCCTGTCAAGGCAAAATAACAGCCTATTTGTGCTCTCTCTCTCTACATCCCCTCAGGACAGGACTGATTGGGAAAGAAAATGTTTGGACTCTAGTCCCCATATTTCTTTCATAATCACTTTCCTTGATAAACCTCCAGTTGGCTCTTTCCCAGACAATGTGCTAACTGCAACCTTTTTGTTTGTCCCAAAAAAGTTTTGGAAGATGGCGGTGGCTTCATGCTGCATTTTCATAACAAGCCTGGAGTAATGATAACAAACTAAGACCTGTTTATCAGAATTTCACCATGTTCAGTACAACCATCCTGTTGATGTGTAAACTGAGCCTAGATATGTTTTTTTTGCCTCACGGTTACAAACCAAGTAATTTGTTAGACATTTCTTTGGTTGGAGGTGAGTAAGTGAATCATTGGAGTGTACTCATATACTTTAAGTAATGTGTTTTCATTTTGATTGGAATAATTCATAAAATATGAAACTTAACTGCTTATTGCCTCCTCCTGTTTTCCAGCATAAGTAACTATCTGGTCGACACTTGAACATAGTAGGTGGTGGTATTTGGGCCTTAATGCTGGTTGCCAGTTGTTGTAAAACAGAAAAAGATGTTGATGACACGGTGTGTAGCGACTACTGGCACACAGAATCATGTTGAAGGAGATGGCAGGCAAAAAGACACAGTATCTGCACCCGAGAAAATTTAGCTCATCAGTGTGGGAGTTTTTTAAATTCTGTAACAAAGGATGAGATATTAGACACTCCAGTCTACAGGATGTGCTGACTTTTTGTACAATTATGATTACAAATTTACTCTCTGCCTGATATTGCAATAATGTTTTTTTGTGAATTATTTTGGCCATGATAATCGTCCAGTGAAAATTTGGTATCTTGACAGCCCTGATTGGTATAAATCAGTGAAACATAAGTGTGCTCTTTCAACTTGTTGTTTTTTTGTCTGTTATCTTACAGCCCTATCGACTTGACTAAGAGATTACTCTTGCACTTTGGAGCCTAACAAAAAACGGAGGAAACAACAGCTGTTGCTTTTACAGAAACCTTTTTCACTGCCCTGCTCTGCTAAAGAGCCTTGAAAGTTAAAAGGGCTTAGTCACCAAGGAAACAACCCTCCCCCCATCCCCCATACAGCCACGCTGCCTCTCTTTTTGAAGGGTATTAGTTTACAGCCCATCTTGGGCTATGAGAGAGCAAATCTTTGGCCTGGATCCTTCAGCCTTCATTATGGCACCTTGATGAAGGATGAAGAAGGAATCTGATACAATTATTCCTACTCTGACCTGCTCTCTCAACACACTTGATGAGCGAGTGGAGGAGGGGGTAGGAAATGAGGAATTTTAATCAGAGATTCTTGACATCCTGCTCAGGGTTCTGTTGCATCTGGGCCATGGTTTTGAGGCAGGTGTGTGTCTTGTGTCCCTGGAAATCTTCCAGTGCCAATGCTGCTTTATTAGATTGAGTCACATTACAGTAGGTTAGCTCAGTATGAAGAAGTGCAAGCCCAATGTGATGAATGCTCTTCCAAAGGAGGGAAATAAAGAAAAATAATTTGACTTTAGTCCATTTACCAGACAGATAGGTCAGCATTGAACATACCTCGTTGCATGCCTTAGAGATCTTTCAGGCCTAAATTTTTTGGAGTGGAGTGAACTATTTTGCTTTTAATAGGGAGAATAGATTAATCATGGTACTTGGTACAAGGTACATATTCTTTGAGGCACTTTTCTAAATTTAAAACCCATCATATTATATATATATATCATATAATCATTCAGAATCACTGACTCAGAATAAATAGTGCGCCATTATGCACAGCACACTTGAAGTACTAATAAACAGCCAATATGCTAGTAATATGTATGCTAATATGCAACTAGTTAATAGTGAATATTGTTCCCTAAATTAAGTGTTGCCGTTTATTTATTTATTTATTTATTTTTAAAGATAAGCCCAAAAGCTAGATTTTAATTAAATGTTTAATTCCATTCAGTTCACTGATGGAACATTTTTGTTGTAATAAACTTGGATGTGATGTGTATGTCTAAGTTAGATTTATTATTCATATAAGTCAGATTTATTATTCATTTTCCTTTAATCTTTGAAAAGAATTAAAGACCATGAGATCCTACAAATCTTTCTCAAAAAGTATTTCTTGCCAAAGACTTGAAAGTAATATTACATTGGGGAGCCAATTGCAGTGTAATCAAGTATTCATTTGGCAATTAGTAGTCTGCAAATCATTTTTAATTTTCATGTATTTCTGTCTTTCCTTGTTTGGTTGTGGGACAAGCCACAGCACACATGGCCTGTTGTCACTTCACTGCTGATACATGTTTGGGCAGGCGATGGCATATACAAGACTGATTTCAGTATGCCTTGCCATGTCATTCCTACCCATGCCTAGCTTTAATTTTCTTCTGTTTAGAGCTGTGAGCCAAACATATGGCCTCTCACACCACTTTCCTTAATTCATTAGAATTTTCTGTAAAATAATATTTGTGTTTTCTGAGAGAAAGGCATTTGTGCTCAAGCACATTCAATTCTTAAAAGTCTAAATGCCTTCATTGGCAATTAAATTTCAGTACATATTTTTTTTTATCTCCCAGGGTGCAACAGTAGATTTAGTTGGAGGCACCTTATGCTATGAATTACTGACTGTCAATTCTTTGGAACATCTTAATAACGTGCCACCTCTCAAGGTGCACTGCTTTTGTTATGTTATGGACCAAAGAGCGAGCAATGACCTGCTAAAACTGTGAAAAGCACCCACAATTCCTCAGGGGATTATTTCCCATTTATTGCAACTGTAGTATGACCTCTGTGTTTTAAAAAGAGATAAACCTCATGAGATTGTCAGGTCAATATCCCATTGAGACCCTCTCAGAAGTTGCCCTTTTCCATTGATCTGAAACCAGCTTATTAGCGTTTCACTCATAACTGTAAAGCTCAAAAGATCAGAAAAGTGAAAGTTGTTTCTGGATCAGTGCAAACAGGATAAGAGGCCATGTGTTTTTACATTTATGTTTATTCTGTGTGTCATGCTTCAGAAAACATGTTCATCTGCTTGGTGGAACAGTGCAAGACCCCTGTAACACTAGATTCAACTAGGAGTCAGTAAAAAAGGCAATGTGAACATGCTCTCATTTAATGTATTAAATTAGGTATAATGTTGAAATGATATGTTGTTAAAATCTGAATTCCTTTCTGCTATTTAAAACGGAAATTCTGATCCACTTTTTATTTCAAACAAGCATCCACGGTAGAGAACAATGTTTTTAGGACAGAAAGCAAAGGCTATTTTCTTCTTAAAGGCTGAGCGTAGCTTTTCAGACAGATGCTGAGCCCTCTCCACTCTAATGTGCTTATCCAAATAAGGTGGCAATGAACATGTTAAAGGGTCAAATTTGTTTACATTTTCCTTTTTGTCCTTTAATTTCAGAGGTCTTTCTGGAGCACCTGTTTCGACCCCTCCTTTTGGTTTTCCTAATTTTTGTTTATTTTGGCATGTATCCATTTGCTCCAGGCATTTCACAGCTCGAGCGTTAAGATGGCCAGTGAGATCTGTGGGATGCTTAACCCTTCTGCCCTGATCCATTGGATTGGAAACAGTTGTGCAGAGCACCAAAACAGCTCACCCCTTAAACAAACTGTTTAGAAAGGAATGATATATTATTTAAAGAGATAGTTCGCCCAAGCATGAAATTACTTTCATCATTTAAGGACCTTAAGGTTGTTCTAAATGACTTTTTCTTATGTAAAACACAAAAGAAGATAATATTTAGAAAAATGTTTCAACCAGTCTTGTTTTGGATTGCACTGACTTTCACTATTATGGACAATTTTAAAAATATGGATTTTGTGTTCCCTCAGAAGAAAGTCATTTGGAATGACATGTGGGAATGAACATTCATTTGAGCTGTAATTTTAATATACAGTCAGGTGTCTGTACCAATGGTCTACTTTTGGCTGATAGTGTGAGGTTAATGTATTTTGTCTTTTGAAATGCTTTTCAACCCTATTGGGCAATGTTGATCACAGAGGGTTTGTATTTTCATTGTTTTAGGGAAGTCAAATAGAGTCCATTGAAGGAACCGAAGGTGTAGAAGTCAAACCCAAGCTAAATATCACAACCTGGCTGACTTATGCTTCTTCCAGTTCTCTCAGCCGTCTCGGTGTGTGTTGTCACTTCGACCTCCATCAAAACCACCACGCTGAGAATTTCCCTTTTGGTCCTCGCATTCACACCTTCACAGTAGGTCATCCCTCCATCTCTCTTTTCATCTCTCTGTGTCCATATGGAGAGTGCAATCCAAACTCCCCCTCAACCTCAACATGGAGTCTGTGTTAGCACATCCAGCTGAGAGAAAAGTCAACAGTCCTTTAAAAGTTTTCATGAGGTCTAGAGAGGAACTGGGTGTGTGGGAATGTTAAGGAGGTTTTGCAACTTTGCCCATTTTTTTAAGTAAATGTTTTAATTGTGCATGTTATGTGTCAGGTACAGTGTGTGCATGGTCTTAGCCCACAGCTTTACAGGATAATACTCTGTTAGCTTGGACAATTCAAAGACACAATCATGTCAATTCAAGCACAAGGAACAAGTCAAGAGATTAACAAAGCCAAACACTTTGACAGCTATGAAAGCCCCATACATCTTCTGCTAAACCCTTGTGTGCCTGAATCAGTATTGGGTAAGTTACTTAAAGTAATTAATTAGTAATTAAATAATCAATGTTAAATTACTTTTCTAATTACTCTGTCTGAAAAAAAATTACTCAATAAGTATCATTACTAATTACTTCTAAAAATCCCTATAAACCTTGATGCATAGACAATAGAAATGAAACTCAATTCTTGAGTCAAACATGGAATAGTTTAGCCTTTTAGCTTTAAAGCAACGGTAGTACTTAAAATATTTGAATAACAAATGTAACCTCCTTTGTTTAACAAGTAGAATTACTCTGCAAGTAATTCTGCATTACATTAAACAATGAGTACCATATTACATACTGCCATACATGTATACAAGATTAGCAGTCACTAATACAAATTTTGCCAAATAACAAAAACAAAAAATATTTCATGCACATATCCTTTGTCTGTATTGCCACGCAGTACATGAACAACATTCTGATATTTTATAAACTAAATGCTTAGCACATTATAAACATTGACATCTGACAGTAGATCAGTAAACACTGATCTAAACATTCCTAGACTGTAACATTCATCATGCTGCAGCGTAAACCTCCACACTACTTTATATCTATATTGTATTAGGCATATCATATTTTTATTATCTGATAGCATAAAATTTACATCCCCGTTACATACGACATTTAGCCTATATGTAATAAAAAGTTGCCTATATATCTGCATGTATATGTTTCAACATGTTTCACTCAATAAGACCCTCGTAATTTGCCATTTGGTTAGGTGATGGGGAGTTCGATATTATTTGTTAAATATAACAAAAAGTTGTGTGTCTGATTGGTCCAAATGCTACACAGTGTACACAAATAAAAGTAGACCCTTTACGGTTTGATTGATGCCTTATTCTTATCAGTACGACCAAAAAGGATTGAGAATTTTAGGTTCTTTTCTCTGCAAATGAATGCGCCGCCACGCAGATGGTGTCACGCCACGGTGTGTCGAGGCAGGCAGGATGATGAGGATGACAAGGATTCCAATAATGACTTTTAATGTAGACACAACAAGGCAGATTCAGGTAGGTGAGACACACACACTCGGGGTAACATTCACAATAACTGACAACTAAAGCTCAGACAGACAGGAACTAATATAGGGTGGATAATTAGTGGCAGACAGGTGAGCACAATGAGGGTAATTAACTAATGATTAGTACGGGCTAAACCAACAAAAG
>NW_015505808.1:59729-60234 GCF_001515645.1 Sinocyclocheilus grahami | reverse complement strand
GGGAGCTAGGAGCCGAGGTGGAGCCACTGGGTCTATGGGCCGAGGCGGAGTCCGGGCCTCGGAGGCTGGAGGCAGAGGTGAGGGAGACTCCAACCCCGGCGACGTTGGAGGATGGCAGTACCGCGGGGCTCGCACCGCAATGATGCTGGGCTGAGGGCGAGCAGAGGGGCTGCCAGACAACAGTGGTGGAGGAGGCTGGAGCAGGTGGGAGGGGGGGCATTGTCGAGGAGCGGCCATTGGAGGGCGCTTTCTAGGAGCAGGCACTGGAGGGCGCTTTCTAGGAGCAGGCACTGGAGGGCGCTTTCTAGGAGCAGGCACTGGAGGGCGCTTTCTAGGAGCAGGCACTGGAGGGCGCTTTCTAGGAGCAGGCACTGGAGGGCGCTTTCTAGGAGCAGGCACTGGAGGGCGCTTTCTAGGAGCAGGCACTGGAGGGCGCTTTCTAGGAGAGGGCACTGAACTGGGGATCAGGAGCCCTTCCTGGGCTGAACTGGGGATCAGGAGCCCT
>NW_015505808.1:57843-59189 GCF_001515645.1 Sinocyclocheilus grahami | reverse complement strand
ACTGAACTGGGGATCAGGAGCCCTTCCTGGGCTGAACTGGGGATCAGGAGCCCGCTGTGGGCTTAACTCTGTAACAGGAGCCCTTCTGGGGCTAAACTGAAGATTCCGAGGTCTCTCCTCCTCATTTTGACACTGAATTCCCTCCATAGTCTGCTCACCCGCAGCCGTGATGCAGGAGTCGGAGCTCCCCTCCGCACTCTCCTCGTCTACGGCTTGCTCCTCCGTGATGGGCACTGTCGCCAGCTCTCGCACCTGGTCTGACATGTTGGGCTCAATATCCG
Source organism: Sinocyclocheilus grahami (assembly GCF_001515645.1). Taxonomy (NCBI): domain Eukaryota; kingdom Metazoa; phylum Chordata; class Actinopteri; order Cypriniformes; family Cyprinidae; genus Sinocyclocheilus; species Sinocyclocheilus grahami. The sequence continues at coordinate 58,908 of NW_015505808.1, read as the reverse complement.
AGGCGATCCTCTTCTTGGCCACGGGGCTTCGCTCCGGCTCGTGGATCGCGGCGGGAAATGGCTCTCCATCATCGGTGGGCTCAGGCTTATGCTCCGTACTGCGGGGAGATGGTGGGCTGGGCTCAGGGTCCTGAGTGGGGCTGGTGTTGTTGCCAGCGATGTCCACGGTCAGATGGGACTTGCAGGACACCAGCACCCACTCGATGAAGGGGGCGAGTCTCTCTCGAGGACCATCCCTGGACAACTGTGCTCGTGTGGTGGTGTTAAGTCCAATTTGATAGAATGAACAGAGGCAGTTGTCCGGGTACAGACTTTCTGAGTAACATCTCTTTTAGTTTTACAGAAGAAAGAAAATAATATGGGGTTGAGTAAATGGCAAAAACTATTCACTTAAGAAGTATTCACTACGTTAATAAGCAAATTGATGTAATGATTAAAGCTGCAATGTTGCAAAACAAATTTTCTTCCATGTTGTGATGTTGCACATTTGAGTGAAGCAAATTGTCAGAAAAGAAAAAAATGTAGGATGGGATTTTGATTCTGTCTATCAGTTGATGATTGGATGGATGCAGATGTTAATGGCAAGATTGCAGTCAATTGTCAAGACTGTCATTTAACCAGAAGATCGGCATTTTGGTGTTTTGATTAAAGGGGTCATATGATGCGATTTAAATTTTTACTTTCTTTTTGGAGTGTTGCAAGCTCTTGGTGCATAAAGAAGATCTGTAAAGTTGCAAAGACTAAAGTCTCAAATCCAAAGAGATATTCTTTATAAAAGTTAAGAGTCAGCCACGCCTACCTAAAACGGCTCGTTCTAACACGCCCCCACATATCTACATCACTATGTGGGAAGATTTGCATAACGCCGCCCAAATGTTCACACAAAGAAAGAAGGCATAACTTTTATTCTCGCTGTAGTATTGTTGTTGCCGCCACCATGTCGTGAAGGCACTGTGTGATTCGTTGTGAAAGCGAAACTACTTTGTTTGGCCTTCCAAAAGAGGACGATATCTGCTTCGTCATGCCTGGAGCTGATCCGTGCTGTTTGCTGAGGAAATACATCAA
>NW_015505808.1:3532-57728 GCF_001515645.1 Sinocyclocheilus grahami | reverse complement strand
CGTAAAAAGACAGTATAAGTCATTATAATCCATAATTATGTCCCCACTGGATGCAATGAATGCCTCGTTTATTATGGGTTTTGATGTTTTTGAATCATCGCTCCGGCCTGACTGGGCATCATCACAGTATGGTGAGGGGCGTAACATTTCCGTCACATGCTTGAGGTATTCGGCCAATCACAACGCACTGGATAGCTGGCCAATCACAGCACACCTTGCTTTTCAGACCGATGAGCTTAGTAAAAATCGCAGCATTTCAGAAAGGCGGGGCATAGAGGAGAAACAATAATGTGCAGTATGTGGAAAATAATGTGTTTTTTTAACCTTAAACCGCATAAATACATTTCATTACACCAAATACACAAAATAATGTTATTTTTAGCAGCATCATATGACCCCTTTAAAAATGTGAAGAAAAAAAAAAAAAGAACCATATACATGCATGAATTGTACACAGTAAGATCAGTAACAAGTATTTAAAGAAAAATAGATCTTGTGAATTTCCATTTCATGCCATCTGTAAGAACTGGAGTACTGAGACGGAGTGATGACAGAGTCACTGTTAACTGCTGTGGTGCGCTAAGAAATAGATACATGTGTTTTTTGTTAGGCATTATAAACAAATTTCATATTTTGCTGTGTGCTATATCAAGATGTTTTAATACTGCATAAAGCTTGTCAGTAAACTATTGCGCCAGCTGTTACATGTGATTTTAGCGACAATTAAAATATGTTTTAAATCAAGGGTCTTCAACCGGGGATCCACGACCCCTAGCTGGTCCGCAGCGGTACTGCAGGGGGTTCACCAATTCATGTATCACAAATAATTGTTTTATTAAAAAATGTAAACATGAGTAAAAAAAAAACATCTGTCAAGGACAACCGTTTTACGAATTCCACGTTGAACTCGCATCAATTGGGAAAGCAGTTATCAGTGAAATGACAGTAGCACAGCAAAAGTTTGGGATTATACTGCTGTGGTATCGTAGTAAACCGAATTTACTTTCACAGCGCAGAGCACAGGGTCTTGTCGACATGATATTCACACGAACGAGCTACAGCATTTGAGGGGGGGTTCAAGTTTTCACGGAATGTCCATGCAGAACATAGGCAGGCATTATGCAAATATGGTAACTTGTGACGTGTGAACTTCACGGAAATGGGATTCAAATTTTAAATGATTTGTTTAAGCAATTCAGAGTGGATTCTTTTGAGAGAATAACTTTATGATGCACTTTCAGCTTTACAACTTTGTATACGGTTTACATTCACATACAGCTATGTTACACACTGCGTGAATGGTAATTTTCAAAAATCCATAATAGGGGCAATTTAATTATAGTAATTTTATTTAATTATAGTATTTTGAGATTATGAATAAAACTGAATGGCATGTTCAATGGCATGTTCATTCAGTAATGTCATTACTTTATGTTTGTTTATTGTAATTACATCAGTGACCTGACAAGCATTAAGGCATCATTCACAAATGAATGTGTTCATGTAATGGTTCAGTAACTGTACTAAACAAATTTCACACTTTACAATGCATTAACAGTGCATGGTTAACAGACTGACTCTCGACCACATGTTTGAGTAATCGGGTAGCCACAGCCTGTGAGCACCGTGTGCTGGGTTTATTATTGTTAACATTGAGTGGCTTAAAGAGCTCTCCCTCTGTTTGTGTCTGCGGCGGCCTCACCAGCTGTGTGGACATGTGGAGGACTGTGTAAAAGAGCATTTTCACTGTAAACCAGGCTCACTATTAAAGATTGTGTGCCAGTGTCAGACATACATTATTTTATAAAAATGATCTATTTACACTTTTTACATTTACAAAGGCATATCTTTTTTCTTCACATTACCTTTCAACATATACTGTAGTGCCTGCACTAAACCCATAGATAAACCACAATGAAATATATAAAATGTTAGCAAACAGTTGCTAACCCTACACAAGCTTTACAGGTGTTTTGTTGGCGGTGGTGTTTGGTGATGCTTAAAATGTCATTTTTCATTTTCTCACTTTTGTTGACATTTCCCTTCCAGGCCCTGCTTAATTTCTGCCACTTTTGTGGTTAAGTGGTTCATATTTTTAATCTATTTCTGGAAAATGTATTTCAGGATTTATACACTGAACAAAATTATAAACGCAACACTTTTGTTTTTGCCCCAATTTGTCATGAGCTGAACTCAAAGATCTAAGACTTTTTCTATGTACACAAAAAGCCTATTTCTCTCAAATATTGTTCACAAATCTGTCTAAATCTGTGTTAGTGAGCACTTCTCCTTTGCCGAGATAATCCATCCACCTCAGCACCATCCACAGGTGTGGCATATCAAGATGCTGATTAGACAGCATGATTATTGCACAGGTGTGCCTTAGGCTGGCCTCTCTATAAAAGGCCACTCTAAAATGTGCAGTTTTACTGTATTGGGGGGTCCGGAGGGGTCCGAAAACCAGTCAGTATCTGCTGTGACCACCAGTTGCCTCACAGAGAAATAGGCCTTTTGTGTACATAGAAAAAGTCTTAGATCTTTGAGATCGGCTTATGACAAATGGGGGCAAAAACAAAAGTGTTGCGTTTATAATTTTGTTCAGTGTATGTAAAAATACCATCATAATGAAGACAAATGGTGACTTTAATAATTTAAAAGTGATTTTATACTTTATACACTAACATGTCATAATGTTTCCATAGTTATTTTCAGAACTATTGAACAATCTTATTGGGGCAGTTTGTGTTGTCAGTTGGCTTAGAGTTCCTTACTAGCTATCTGCCAAGATGACATTATGGTTTGACCCTCAGCTTAAACCTCTCCAAGTGCACACTAGAGGCACACATCTTCCCCAGACTTCTAAAAGATCTTGAACATCATCCTAGACAAAACATCAGCTGTCTCAGAATGATCTAGAATAACAGTGACAATAAGAGTTTCTTTTTCTTGACCTTCTTTAGTTCTTTGGTGGTTGTCCATCCATTGTTTATTCAGAGTCTAATTCTAGATTCATACAGAGTCATGCATAACAATTTACCCTCAAAGTGAACTGTATGCTGAATCTACTTTGGGCATTTAAATTATGGTTGCTTAAATATGTTTGTTCAGTTAATGGTTTCTGCAGGCCTTTTGAAATGCCACTCGATTATAGATTTAGCTTCTAGTATCAGTTGAAGGGATAGTTATTTTATTTAGGCCTATTAATTGATTTATTTAATTGCAGGTTTTGATATTAACAGAGTTTACACATCCATACAAATTATGCAAGTTGAACATTCACTTTTATGTTCAGCAGTGAATAAATAACATGAACATAAAGAATGAAAAGAAAAGGGTATAGGTAAAATCAGCATAATATGATAACATTATAATGCAAGTATTATAATGGAGCAGTCTTTCCACTTTTTCACACTGAGTACCATATTCTCAAGGTTAGTAAAGATGTTTGTTCCACCGAGATAAGTAAGAAAAGGGTCCCATATCTTGTAGAAATTAAAAGGTTTATCTTTCAATGCAGTAGAAAAGGCTTCAAGTGCTTTGCCTTTATTTATCCACTGCGTAATTGAGAGAATTTGGTCTGTTATCCAACATAAAAGTATACATTTGCGAGCACAGCATAATAGTATTTGAAGAAGATGAGGCCCTTGGACTTTAAAGGGAGATTCCTGACTTATGCCTAATAGACATACTTTTGGTCCTACACTTTTAACCTCCCTGATTTAAATCCCACATTCCAATGGGTGTTATTTAATTGTAAATTGAATAAAATGTTTAATAATTGTGCAGTGAATCTGTAGATGGATTGAGCTGGATATTGGTGGGTCTTTAAAGGGGTCATATGATGCTATTTTAAAGATTATTATTTTGTGTATTTGGTGTAACAGAATATGTTGACATGCTTTAATGTTCAAAAAACACATTATTTTTCAAATACTGTTCATTTTTGTAGGTCCTCTATGCCCCGCCTCTCTCAAACGCGTAGTTTTCAACAAAGCCCCCTCCTTTGACAAGCGCAGTCTGCTCTGATTGGCCAGCTGACCCAGTGCATTGTGATTGGCCGAACACCACAAGCACGCGTCGGAAATGTAACGCCCTTTACCATAATCGCGAGCTTCAAGCTTTCAAAGTAAATATCAAGACAGTTAATAATGTTGTTAGTTTTACCATCAGTTCAAGCCCGAAAGGGCAACAGAGACGCGTTACAGACACAGTGATGATGCAGTACACAAGCCACGGTTAAGACAGCTGACATGCTATGATTTCTGACAGGCAGTTCACTCTCCTGTGATGTGACCCTGTTCCCCTCACACACACACACACACACACACACACACACACAACGCGTTACTCTGCGCTGCGCAAAACTCCGCATTTGAACAGTCAATAGCAAATACTTAAACTAATAACAAAACATACTTACAGTCGCTGATTCAGAAGCGCCAGATTGTCATAACAAAGTCAGAATTGACCCTTTTTTTTTTTTTAGAAATACCCTTTGTGCACAACCAGCTTTGTACTCTTCTAGGTTAAAAAAACTGTCGTCCATAAAATGTGTTGCACAAATTCGAACATCTGGGTTGTGCTGTTCTGTTGTAAATAAATCTTAACCAATGATTCCTAATTCCATCTACTTCCGGAAGGCCAAATAAAGTGCTTTTGCTTTCGCACTGAAACACACAGTGTCTCCCTGACATGGCTGCATCAACACTACTGCGTACCTGAAACAACGTTCTTTCTTTGCGTGCATATTTGGGCAGCATTATGCTAATATTTCCACATAGTGACGTAGATATGTGGGGGCGTGTTAGAACAAGCTGTTTTAGGTAGGCGTGGCTGACTCTTAACTTTTATAAAGAATATCTCTTTGGATTTGAGACTTTAGTCTTTGCAACTTTACAGATCTTCTTTATGCACCAAGAGCTTGTAACACTCCAAAGAGAAAGGAAAAATTGAAATAGCATCATATGACCCCTTTAACCAAATTTGTGTCCAAACAAAATGGAAAGCCCATTTTCAGGTTGTTTGAATCAGAGATGTAACAACAACAGACTGCAACATGGCCATTCCATTTGAACTTGAAATCCCACCTTGTGGATTTTCATATAAGTTTCATGTGTTTCTATATTTATGTGATTTATTTTCCACCAATGGTAAGACATTACAAGACATCTCTCATGTGAAAAGACTGAAATGCCTTGATATTTCAGTTGAGGTTTAGTGCTTGAGCTACCACTAATACTATTATACAGCGATATTAGATGGTGCCATAACAGTTTAATTTATATGACAAATTGGTAAAACCATTACGTCTAACAGTAAATTATGTCATGCATTATGCAATTTTTTTGTAGGAGGATATACAGTAATTTTTATACAGTAAGTTTATGTTGGCTCCCACAAAAGACGGGGAGAGCTTCAGTGGAGACAGGTTCAGAACCAAATGCCTGTTTATTTTGGGCTTGCCGCTGAGTTGCTTATCCCTATTAATATTATAACCACAGCTGACCATCAGGAAGCATCTGATTAGAAAAGAGAAAAGAGGTTGACAAGGAGTGGAGAAAGAATGGACACAGCTGCTCAGAACAATTGCGTTTTGGTAGTTTATCTTCAGAGAGGATCTGACTAGCAACTATATAGGAGACCTCAAGCCAAGCAATAAGCAACAAACAGGAAGCATGTCTCAGCCAATGCCTGATTGGATAAAAGTGTTCAAAGCGTTTGTCTTTAGGGCATTCTAAAGGAATAGCCAAGTCATTGTGCACCACAGGGGCTCCAGAGAGAACATGTTTGCCAAGATTGCTGACTTTAGCCTTTAGCCCACGGTGCTGTGCTGTTCCAGGGAAGATTTACACACCCATTCATCCGGCTGCAGCTCCACTCGAGTTTAGGGAGAAGGCAGGCCCTGTGTTTATGGACATTCCTGTCCTTTGCAGACCGCAAATGTTTTCTGGCAGTGGCTTTTGGATGTATCACCCTGACTGCATGTGTGCCACTAAATCTTAATCAGCATTCAGTCATTTCTGTCTTGTCGAGTTGAATTAGTATCAGAATGAAACATGATAAATTAAGCATTAAACATTTTTAAATTTAATAATCAAGTATTGTTTTTATTATTACTACTAGTATTATTATTTTCTCTCATTGTATAGTGTGTTTTCTTTTTTAAACTTTCCCTATTTTGTGATAATATAATAAAGTTAAAATATAAAATCTCTCTCTCTCTCTCTCTCTCTAATATCACTGTTCACAGTTTATTTATCCAGCTTTGCTATGGTGATCTCGATCTGTATGACGTTATCTGATTAACTTTAAGAAAGTGTTTATTTAAAACAAAATGTTTATTTGGAGCTGAATGTGATGTTTATGGCTAGGATAAGGCTCATTTAATGCCAAGCCATTGCTGAGTTTGCTTGCTGCCATTGTCCTTCTCTGACACATTCACTGACACTGCTTACACTTTCATGCTAATGAGATCCAGAGATAAGAAGATGGTTGTTGTGACTTGTATGTTGACTTCTCAGGGGCAAAGAGGCATAGCATTCTTGAAGCATCCAATGGACAACATTAAAAATGATATTTGAAATTTATGACTATTTATGCTTATAGATATAATTTAGCTATATGTATTTGAGTGTGTATAAATGATTTCAAATGAATCATTTTCATATTAATATCGAAAGAGAAAATATATGAAAGATTTTTACACATTCATATTCATCAGTTTTAGGTCCAAAAACAACACTCAAATTAAATAAGAAATTAAATGAGAAATTTGCAAGTGGCCAAGCATATTTAGTTTGCCTTCACAACAGTTTGCCTGCTGCAGTTGATATATTTTTAGCTAAGCAGGTTAATAAAAATGTTTGGACTCAAGCCTTATGAAGCAAGGCATTTATTTTATTAGTTAAATTTCCTCTCTACCACTTGAATGTGTAACTCTATTTTCAATTTCCGGTACACATTCCAGAGCAGAAGACTCTTCTCATATACAGTCTTGGCGGAGGCCCAGGGATCACAGAGAGCAGACGCAGTTCTGAGCTTTCCAGATGCTGGACTTTTATTAATGTTTGGGAAAAAGACAGGGAGAAGGACAGTCATACGTGGAACAATGTACAGCAATGACTGAATGTGGTGTTCAGTGAGGGCGAAAGATGACTCCTTTCCCAGACATTGTATGAGGTACTTTGGAATGTGTGCCTTTATCAATTATCATTTTGTTATGGATTGGAATGATACCAAGGTCAGGTCTTATTTTTACATTTCACTATTATTGAGGAAGATATGAGGCCTTTCAAAGCGGGAACCCTCTGAAATGGATAGTCATGTCTCATTTTTTACCAGTGTGATTGAAACCACAGCCTTTCATTTTCATACATTCCCCAAGGCAAACAACTAGATTTCCACCTACAACATATAATAGAGTATGAGAGGCGGATAACTAGTGAGTATTTTTTTACCATATCATATTTAACCTAAATATGATATGGCAAGCATTCCTATTTCCACATGCCTGAGTCTGCTGTTTAATTTGCAGAGAAACAGACCTGTTGATTTGTTTTGCTGTGGAACAGAGAAGGTTGCTAGGGCTGATATTACCAAAGTCCCTTTAAGGCAAGTCATGTCACTCGGCGGCCATCTTTGAAACGCCTCTCGGGCATGCAAGTGCAGCTCCTATCTCTTTGAATGGGGAAACATCAAATTCTCCAAAACTGTTCACTAAGCTTACGATTAGATTTCATATTTGAAATCACCAATGAAATCTGACAACAACTGTATCATAAATGTTGTTTATTTTGCTCAAATGGCTTTAAAAAAAGCTTATTTTTCAGGCTAGATCAGCTAGTGCGCATGCGCAGTCCTAACCGCACGTCTCAGAGCGTTGACTGTTTCTACAGCAACCGGGACTTCTAACAACAGCTGCAGTGACAAGCTGACTTTACCAATTAGCGATTGGCTCTTTTGCTTAGAAGGCGGGGCTTCGTTCGATAGAGCGGCCATATTGAGTGTTGCATTTTCCCCCATTCAAAACTATACGAGTGACACGTCTTGGATATTCTATAGTCTTTGATATTACTCAGCAATGCATTCAAGTTTGCCAAATGAAGATAGAAATCATCTTACACTGCATGCATGAGATTGAGCCAATACACTGAGATACAATGAGAGTGTGCTTGGAAGAAAAGAATATATGAGAAGGGGGAATGGAAAGAAATGAAGAAGAAAGCATGAGGGGAAAGAGAAAAAGAAGACTGAGATTGCACTGCAGAGAAAGGGAAGGGCTGTCCCGCTCTACTCCATCTCGTTTTTATGATCAGAAAACCACAGTAAACAAACAGAGAAGCACATAAACTATTCAGCTAGTAGCATCTCTGTTGTGCCAAACCAGTGGTTTAAAGCAACCATGCCAAGTAATTCACATGTTTAGGAGCAGTTATTTAAGCACACTGCAACTAGTAGTCCATAGTAACTGCATACAGAAATGCTGACAACTCCTGCATTTCAAACTTCCTCATCGGTTCCTCTTTATCCTCCATTCATGAAAATAAAGAAATTCCCTCTCCTTTTTCAATACTTTTTCAAAACTCTTAACGCCATTCTCCTTACCAACTTTCAGCTTGGCACAGGTAGCATTATATAATGTTTTCTTTTGTAAAATGTCTTTACAAAAGATTGACAGCTTTCTATTGTTTAGAATTCAAAGTTGCATGGATCTATGTTTACATGATAGTATAAAATTATTCCTAAGTTTCCCCATTTGTATAGATGTAATGAAATTAAAAGACTAACACCTGTGTAGGTGTTCAGCTACATCTAAATGTTCTGATCCGGAATATATTTCAAAATGGTATTACTGTAGAAATGTTGCAGATAGCCATCTTATTATGTTTTATATTATGTTTATTATGTTATATAATGTTGAACTTAAGTTAAGAGTTTTGAAAAAAAGTATGTAAATGTGCAGACTGGCCTGTAGGTGCTGCAAAACTAGAGGAAAACCAAACAAGGGTTTTCCTTCTTAATCAACAGCAATAAAATACAGTGAGACATATACAGTTATTGATCTTAATTTGATGTATGCCTAATCTATATCATACCTATATAATCTATGATCGAAATGAAATCATTGATTGACAATATTAAGTCAATGTATTAAAACTGAACAAGAAAATATATTTTCATACAAAAATGGAAATTCGCCCTCATATTTGAAACAGATGTGCCTTTTTTTCTAGTGTGAAGTCCAAAAGATGTGCAAGCTGCTCTTTTTTCATACAGGGAAAGTGGATGGGGACCAAGAATGGTCACTTTTGTGCTCCACAGAAGAAAGGCCTAATGGATGTAGAACCACATGATGAAATTATGACAGAATTCTATTTTTTAGTAGAACAACCTTTTATTGTTCAAATGTTGCATGTTGGCTTGAGCAGTGTATTATCATCTTTGACAGCAGCTAAACAGCATGAGATTTGTATAGAAATGTATTGACCTTAAATTATGACCCTAAAATGTCATCCAATGTGAGCGAATAATAAGCTCAATATCCTGAGATCTAATGCGTCCAAGATGTCTGAGGTACTGAATTTTCACATTTTATTACCATGAACAAAGCAAAACAAAACACAGGCTTGAGAGTTTTGTAGCCTCAAAAAGAAAATCTTTTTTTTTGGAAGTCAAAGGGCTAATACTTAATCATTCAGGAACAATTTTGGGAGGAAATCATGGCCTGAGGCTACATTTGTGAAGGCATTCTCTGTATATGTCTGTGATGTGATGATCATGTCAGAAAGTCCCTCTCCTGCAGTCATTTTCATAACTGTGTCCATATGGCTGGACTTTGGGCTTCAAACAGGGCTCCGAGGGCCTTGACACATCTCAAAACCTTAGTGTATCACCCAGGGAAGGCAACTGAGAACAGGACAATACGTAAAGAGAAGCATGTGTATGCAAACATTCTCACCAACCACATCTTTCAGACCACAGGGTCAGGCATCCGTCCTTCCTGAACAAATCCTGAATAATTTTGTCATCAACATATTTTCAGATGTTATAATTCATTATTGCATTAAGAAGCCCACCGTTTCTTAATGCTACAGTAATATTTAAACAACAACAAAAATTTTTTTTACGTTATTAACCTAATGATTCATATTTTTGAGTCTATTTCTTATTTTGGCTAATACTTAATCATTCAGGAACAATTTTGGGAGGAAATCATGGCCTGAGGCTACATTTGTGAAGGCATTCTCTGTATATGTCTGTGATGTGATGATCATGTCAGAAAGTCCCTCTCCTGCAGTCATTTTCATAACTGTGTCCATATGGCTGGACTTTGGGCTTCAAACAGGGCTCCGAGGGCCTTGACACATCTCAAAACCTTAGTGTATCACCCAGGGAAGGCAACTGAGAACAGGACAATACGTAAAGAGAAGCATGTGTATGCAAACATTCTCACCAACCACATCTTTCAGACCACAGGGTCAGGCATCCGTCCTTCCTGAACAAATCCTGAATAATTTTGTCATCAACATATTTCCAGATGTTATAATTCATTATTGCATTAAGAAGCCCACCGTTTCTTAATGCTACAGTAATATTTAAACAACAACACATTTTTTTTTTTACGTTATTAACCTAATGATTCATATTTTTGAGTCTATTTCTTATTTTGTGGATAAGTGCATTGGTAAAGATGAGATTATGTCTTGTAGAGATCCTTTTTATACTTCATCCTGGCCTCTTATGATCTAGAACAAATATTTAATTTGCTTATAGAGGATGGATGGATGGACGGACAGATGGATGGAAGGACAAATAAACAGATGGATAGATAGATGGGCAGAGAGACAGATGGACAGATAGATGGATGGATGGACGGAAGCACAGATAGACAGATGGATAGATGGACAGATAGACAGATGGAAGGACAGACAGATAATTGGACGGACAGAAGGACAGACAGATGGACGGAAAGACAGATAGACAGATGGATAGATGGACAGACGGACGGAAGGACAGACAGACATGCAGAAGGACAGATAGACAGATGGATAGATGAACAGATAGATGGACGGACAAACAGATGGACAGAGTGAGATATATCTTACTCTGTTTCTATTTGCATATAATAGAACCCAGAGACACAAGTTATGATATTAGAAGAACATCTCCCCCAAAGCACATTTGAGGCCCTGCCAAAATATGACCCATTACCTCAACTATTGGAAGCTGTGATCCTAAAGGAGGATCACATGGAGGAATCGTACTCACAAACACACACAAATGAACAGAATACACATGTACTACTACACACACTGTAACCAGAGCTCTGGCAGCAGCTCCCAGCAATGTTTGTTTTGTGAAAATCTTCTTGGCATGTAGAGTAAGATGGAACGGATCGGTCTCATGGTCGCTGAGTTGTGTGTGTGTGTGTGGAATGTATAAGGGTGAAGAAGATAATGATCTGCTCTCATGTCTCACTCATGGCCTCCACAGGGATGAGGGCAAATATGTTTTTAAGAAATATGCTTTATAATGTACTTACACACATAGATCATAAATATTTGTTTATTTTTCAGATCTTTAAATGTCAAGTCAAGTCTGCTTTATTGTCAATTCTTCCACATGTACAGCACATACATACAGAGAATTGAAATTGCGTTACTCTCAGACCCTTGGTGCATACAGATAACACTAACAGCAGAACATAAATGTGACCCTGGACCACAAAACCAGTCTTAAGTCACTGGGGTATATTTGCAGCAATAGCCAAAAATACATTGTATGGGTCAAAATTATTGATTTTTCTTTTATGCCAAAAATCATTAGGATATTAAGTAAAGATCATGTTCCATGAAGATATTTTGTACATTTCCTACTGTAAATATATTCAAACTTAATTTTTGATTAGTAATATGCATTGCTAAAAACTTCATTTGGACAACTTTAAAGGCGATTTTCTCAATATTTTGATTTTTTTTTCACCCTCAGATTCCAGATTTTCAAATAGTTGTATCTCGGCTGAATATTGTCCTATCATAACAAACCATAGATCAATGTAAAGCTTATTTATTCAGCTTTGAGATGATGTATATATCTCAATTTCGAAAAATTGACCCTTATGATACCCTTACTGGTTTTGTGGTCCAGGGACACAAATGTTCTCACCTGTTTCTTCAACTTTGAGCACTTTTATGTTCTGCTGTTGATTTTTATTAGGAAAAGGGAAAAGTCACCTTATCTATTTTCTAAATGCATGTTATGAAGTTTATAAATATATTCAAACTTAATTTTTGATTAGTAATATGCATTGCTAAAAACTTCATTTGGACAACTTTAAAGGCGATTTTCTCAATATTTTGATTTTTTTTTCACCCTCAGATTCCAGATTTTCAAATAGTTGTATCTCGGCTGAATATTGTCCTATCATAACAAACCATAGATCAATGTAAAGCTTATTTATTCAGCTTTGAGATGATGTATATATCTCAATTTCGAAAAATTGACCCTTATGATACCCTTACTGGTCCAGGGACACAAATGTTCTCACCTGTTTCTTCAACTTTGAGCACTTTTATGTTCTGCTGTTGATTTTTATTAGGAAAAGGGAAAAGTCACCTTATGTATTTTCTAAATGCATGTTATGAAGTTTATTGTGAATGGTTTATCTTTGCATAGATAAATGTTTTATTTTGAGCTCGGAAATTTTTAGTCAAAGTGTCTCTGATCTTCTGAAGATACAACAGAATTTTATTTGGTGACATATGTTGGATTTCTCCAATCCTTTAGTACACTTAAAACCCACTTTCTTCTTACAGTCAACTGCAAGTCTCCATCCAATCAATAACAGCCTGATAGAACCTGTGTGTTTGTGTGTGTGTGTAATGCTAGCTAAAAAGTTCTGTCCACACGAACTCAGTTATTTTCAAAACCGCAGCTTTTTCTATGCGGTTAGGCCGTTCGTCCACACGCAAACGCAGCACCAGTTCACTGAAACTGAACATTTTTGAAAACTCCTGCCAGGGTGAAGATTTTCAAAAACTCCGGTTGCAGTGTCATCAGTCTGCGAAACCGAAGATTTTGGCTTGTGACGCTGGAGCATGCACTGTTATCTCCCTCTACTGGAAACTTTTTCAGGCTTCTGATTGGCCAACATGGCTTTACGGTATAGATAATATCGCCACCTGTTGGTTTGGCATGCTCTTGACAGTGCTTCATAGCATGCGTTTGCGTTTTCATGTGGACGGAGATTTTTTTTAAAACGGAAGGAGGAAAAACTCAGTTTATAGAAATACCTTAGTGGACATGGCCTAAGATATTTACAAAAAAGCCATTTTATTTTAATTGTGTAAAATATTTTCCACCACAAAGTGGAAATGTTCAAGACCTTCATGGAGAAAATAATTATTGGTTACATTGTTGAACAAAAGTGAAAGTGTGAAATATGAGTTCACTCTCTTATGTGTATTCTACTCCAATAGCATTTTATGTCCCTACAAAGTAAACTCTCCTCTTTTCTGAGCTATTTATAAGGGTCCAAATTAAAACAAATGCTCTGCTACAAAAGGTAGTGTTTCTGTTTTTGTCTTGTAATTAACTACGTAGACAACTTGTAATATTACTCATATTAAAAAGTTGTTTTGTTGAAAGCATTGATCATAGCTTCTCTATACATTTACTTTTTAGATCTACTTTCTCTTTACCTTTACCCTAGCTATCTGCCTTAAGGCTTAGTTGAGTCCAGTGGACTAACTCTCATCTGGTTTCTATTTTCCCTGCGTTGTCTAATGAAACCTGACCGTTTTTAAAAGATCTAGAGTTATGGGCCTATCAGTAAATACCATATTCTCCCTTTGAAGTTGCCTGGGCTGTGGAAAGTGGTAAGATGTCATGTGTTAAAATTATGGCCTGATTCCTTAAAACTAATCTACTCTGCTTGACATGGCCAGGTTTTAGTGCATGTATGCTTTATTTATCTTGACAACTGGCAGGCAAGGCCTTTTTCAGGTTTGCCCAGATGTCAAGTCCTTTTTGCATCTAGCTTAATGTTTTTTTCCCCTATGACCCCCTGAGGAACACTAAAACACTAGAGAAGAAAAAAAATCTAAAGAAAACAAGAGAGCAAATATGATGCATGTCTATGCAGCTGGATGACTGTTGTTGAGTCATTTAAATTCTAGACCCAATACAATTTTACCTTAATGTATATCATTATGGTGATGTTCCCCTATGACCCCCTGAGGAACACTAAAACACTAGAGAAGAAAAAAAATCTAAAGAAAACAAGAGAGCAAATATGATGCATGTCTATGCAGCTGGATGACTGTTGTTGAGTCATTTAAATTCTAGACCCAATACAATTTTACCTTAATGTATATCAGATGTTTTGCTACAGGTATAAGGGATTCATTTCATTGGTCACTGATTCATACATTCTTTCGCTGGTTGTGCTCAATTTTGCATTTTTTTTTTAATGAACAGCTATACTAAAAAGAGTTAACATATGAATTCAAATTCATGTTTAAAGTCACATTTTTCCCCATTGATTACCTTCAGGATTAAAATCTACATCAAGATCATGTCTTTCTGACAGTTCATCGTAATAAAGTTCTGTTGTTCCTTGGTTACAGGCCTCCCAGCTGTTTTTGGTAAATGAATGATAGTAGCCATGCAATATCAAGTGTGAGAAATGCCAACATTTCTATTACCGCTCAAGTGAAATATGTAAAGTTAAAAGCAAGAGATGAGTAGATACTGTTGGTGCATAAGTCCATTAGGCCATGATGTAAACTTTTTCTGCCCTGCTCTCTTGGCAGATGAGCGGCAATGCAAAGAGTCTGGCCACAGTAAGTCTGGGTTTGTTTACCTAAGCCGCTTACTGGTCTACTCTACAGTAAAAAAATGTGTAATGGACCTGTAAACCCTCTGTGGTTTACATTACCACCATTGGAAAAGAAGACGAAAAACATTTGACTAAAAAGGTAACACTTATATATATACATACTGTATATATATATATGTGTGTGTGTGTGTGTGTGTGTGTGTAATTATTATTATTATTTTTTTTTTTTGTAGTTTGTTGACTGAAGGCCAACATTGTTCCATAATGAAAAAATTAAATATATTATAATGGAACAAGATAAAACAATTTGATATTATTGAAACATCCTGAAGGAACATTTCATTCAAGAACATTGGCTATAAAAATACACTTTTCACAGGGGAAAAGGTGGCACGGCAACACATAAGCTCAACTTCTGAAAGAGGAACCAAAATTCTGTATGTAGATGATATGATCAGTTTCTGTTTCTTAGTATTGGACCCTTTCTTCTTGGTGAAGTAAGCATGCATTTGTTGCTTGGTACTTTGTTACATCAAGCCAAATGTGTTCATGTTACCTGGAGTCTATATCGT
This sequence comes from Sinocyclocheilus grahami, assembly GCF_001515645.1. Classification (NCBI taxonomy): domain Eukaryota; kingdom Metazoa; phylum Chordata; class Actinopteri; order Cypriniformes; family Cyprinidae; genus Sinocyclocheilus; species Sinocyclocheilus grahami. The sequence continues at coordinate 42,317 of NW_015505808.1, read as the reverse complement.
ACCATAGAGGGCTAAATGTAAGTATACTGGCAATCCAAATGTTCTCTGGGCTTCTCAAATGCAAAAATATTTTTTTTAACTTTGTGATCCATGTAATTTCAATGAAATGCACAGCAGAAGGTGATATTGCTCTGTGGGACTGTTCCCACCATTGAGTTTCTTCATGAGGTGTACTGACACAGAACAAGCACTCACAAAAACACACTCCCTAATCCCCACACAGCAAAAATGGAAGTGTTCAGGCGCTGGCTGCAGCATCCATTACAAGAGAGTGGATTTCACAATCAAAGCTCTCTATTGTTCTTTAGGATTGAGACTGAGCCATGTTAAGATGTCTAATACCATATGCACTGAGGTTTTCCATTCCCAAACACTCACTTTCAGCCAAACCACCTTTTCACCCCGTGTATACCTTAAGGTGACGTGGTTGCAGACATATCACTGCTGTTGGGATCTGTCGAACAATGTATGTCTTTGGAAGGAAGAATGATATAGGATAACAGAAAAGACGCAAGGATTTGAGGGATGATCTATCATTTTGTACGTGTGCCATGTTGCAGAGGCTTGTGAGGAGTAATTTAAGCAGATACAGTTCTGGGAAGCCAGCACGCAGCTGACTGAAATGGAATCTGGAGTACGGGAGTGTTGCTGAGCAGCGGCGTGGAGATGGAGTTACTCATGACTCCGAGTGGTGTTACTTTTCTGCAGTGCCAGCTGGCCCGCCGTGCATCGGGTAGGCCTTAGGTTACATGGTTAGAATGCAATCACTGCTTGAGGTTATTGGTTTTGTTCAGACATATTTTTCAGGGTATGCCGCATCTCTTGGGCCTAGTGAATTTGAAATAGCAGAAAACTGTCTTGAGATATCTGAAATGAAGCACTTTGCTGGCAGAAATTCAAAATGCTAAAAAAATTTGATCCGTTTTTCCTTCTGGCTTGGTCTAGTCTCCTCTTGATCGTTTAAAAAGCACAAAGCACATTTGTTTCTACATGCTTATCATTGACTGATGCATACTGTCCAGTAATTATCTATCATAAAGAGATTATGTATTTTTTTAATTTTTATTATTGCAATGCACAGTTCTTTTGACACGTTTTTTTTAAAGCAATAATATGGTTTACTGTGAGGCACTTACTGTACATTGGAAGTGAATGAAACTAATCTGAAAACAGTAAAATACTCAGTTATGATATAGTGACATGATTTTAGTGTGAAAAATTGTTCTTTTATATCTAAAGTTATATCCATTTTGTATTTATATCTAAAGTTAAATCCATATATCCATGACGAAATATTGCTTAAAACCCTAGAACAACGGTAAAAATTCAGACTTTACAGTTCAAAATTAGAAGAATTAAAGGGGTCATATGATGCAATTTCAATTTTTCCTTTCTCTTTGGAGTGTTACAAGCTCTTGGTGCATAAAGAAGATCTGTAAAGTTGCAAAGACTAAAGTCTCAAATCCAAAGAGATATTCTTTTTAAAAGTTAAGAGTCAGTCACACCTACCTAAAACGGCTCGTTCTAACACACCCCCACATACCTACGTCACTATGTGGGAAGATTTGCATAACGCCGCTCAAATGTTCACGCAAAGAAAGAAGGCGTAACTTTTATTCTCGCTGTAGTATTGTTGCCGCCGCCGCCATGTCGTGAAGGCGCTGTGTGATTCGTTGTGAAAGCGAAACTACTTTGTTTGGCCTTCCAAAAGAGGACGATATCGCTTCGTCATGCCTGGAGCTGATCCGTGCTGGTCGCTGAGGAAATACTTCAACTTCGCGCTGTAGATCGTCGGATCGGCTTTCACCATGGACGAAGTGGAGTCCAGCCCGGGGTCGTCACATGTGGTTGCCGCAGGCATCACAATATGGTAAGGGACGTAACATTTCCGTCACACACTTGAGGAATTCGGCCAATCACAATGCACTGGATAGCTGGCCAATCAGAGCACACCTCGTTTTTCAGACCGATGAATTTTGTAAAAATCGACGTGTTTCAGAAAGGCAGGGCATAGAGGAGAAACAATAAAGTACATTATATGGAAAATAATGTATTTTTTTAACCTTAAACCGCATAAACACATTTCATTACAACAAATACACAAAATAATGTTCTTTTTAGCAGCATCATATGACCCCTTTAAGAATTTCTGCTTTGAAATTCTCCAAAAATGACACAAAGTAAAACCTTTTTTGTAAGTTTTTGTAAAAACTGCTCATGCTACATGTATGTAGCATCTTTGTTTGGACTGTGATTAAAATGCAGTGGTTGCTTCTAATTTCAAATGGCCAGTTCAGCCTGTAAAAGAGCAAATAAAAAGCTTGTTCATTTACTCATTCATTCTTTCTTGTCTCTTGCTTAAAGAAAAAAAAAATCTGCTATCAGAATCAGCCCATTTGCTGGCAATCGGAATCTCCATGAAAAATCATGATCTGTGCATCTCTCGCTTTTGTAGATAGCCTACTGGTTAGTTTCCTCAAACAGTCATAACTTTGGCCAGTCACAGCAAGTTAAGAGCGATCAAGTACAGTGGTCTACTTAAACTGGTATACACACACATAAAAACACACAGTAGACAGTAATAGCAGAATTAAAAGTAGCAGAACAAATTAGATTGCAAAACAAAATGAAGAGCTGGCAGAGAAAGAAAAGTAATGTGATAACATATAAATGGGGAAAGTAAAAAGAGGAAAAATATGTGGGAATGTTTATGAAATGTATTGAGCACATATAGCTAAGAGTTCTCAGTTCTAAGAACTTTGTTTAACATTCTGGTAAGTTTCTCTCAGAGGTTCTTCTAGTAACATTAATAGAACATTTGTTCAAAGTTTTCAGTCAAATATGTAATATTTCTGAAAAACATTAACACACAATTGTTATTTCTACATCGTTCATTGGGTGTTTTTTTCTGAAATGTCTTAGACATTTGTCTAACTTTTTTTTTTTTAAACAAAAATTTTGTACATGTTTTAGAACATTTAGAGAACATTCAAAAGTAGCATCCCCATGCTTGAAATGATAAATGTAAGAGGTTTTCTAAAAAAAAAAAAGAAGGATGTTTTGAATATTCAGAGAGGAATAATGTTTGCATAAATTAATGAGAACATTAGTAAAATGTTCTTGAAACATATTTTTGTTAACTGGGTATTGGGTTTGTCTTAAAAGGGCTTACATTTCAATCACAGTCACTCAGACATTCCCATGAATATCATTGTGAAATGAGCTAAATACCTGCTCCTATTGTCTTTTCCAGTGGGTTTCTCAAGCTCTTTGCAGAATGAGTGAAAGAAGCCATCAAGCTGCCTAATTATGTGACTATATCACCATCTGAGGGAAGGCTGCCTCTAAAGAATGGCCCATCTGTTAAAGACTGTGGCCTGAGGGTCTGGCTGAAAGAAGAAGCTTTGAAAAGCCATGGATCGATGGCTTCATCTCAGAATGGCAGAGAGCCACATAGAGACCCCGCACAACACTATCCCACCTTTATACGAGCGAAGGTTAATGCCGGGCCATATGTCACGGTGAGATGGTTCAAAGTTCTGACTGATGTCCAAATGGATTCTGGTTGTGCACATTGTGTTGTGGTAGCTCAGAGAAGTTTATAATTTCAAAATTGATAATAATTGGGTTTTACACAATTTGCAGGGCTAGGCTTGTAAATCAAGTCTTTTTATAATGTTAAATGATGCTTCTATTCATGTCCAAGCATGGTGCAATATGCTCTGTAACATATTCTTCTGCATTATTTTATATTACATTATGCGCCACTGAGTAAAATTAGGATTTGCTTGCAACATCGTACCTTTCCTCGTTGGTAAATGAAGCTTTCCAGCAAACGTAGTTTTACAACATTTCTGCTGGCTCTGCAACACAGGGAACTCTGTTTGTATGGCCTGAACATATACAATATATATGCTGTAGAAAAAGAAGCTCTTTGATTTAAACTGGAAGCAGATGTGTGTCAATGCCTTCTGATATAAGGTGAAGTATTAAAAGAAAATAAGTTTGCACCATTTTTGCTGAGAATCACATAATTAAAATCATTAATGCCTCACAAAAAGGCTAAGCCTTAACTTAAAAAACACAATGCCTCCAGCATGTGAGCCAATCGTCATGCATGAAACTCGTTAGATGCAACAGCTTTTCTTTTTTCTTTTTTTTCTTTTTAGAAATGGTACCAAAATAGCACTGAATCTAACGGTCCTCGTTAATAGCTTTTGCCTGCTTGGATGGATTGATCTCACCAACAGGCAGAAGACAGGAGATTAATGGATCCTGGTTGCATACTCAATTACGAGAAATGCATTTGTGAAGCAAACTGCCAGTGACTCTAATCTGAAGAATTCTGACTCCCTCCCGAGGTCAGTAATTGGGTGTCTTTTTTTTTTTGCTCTCTCTCTCTCTCTCTCTCTCTCTCTCTCTCTCTCTCTCTCTCTTTTCTGTCTGCCCCTCCAGCAGGCCTGGACATGTACTGAAGCTCTTTGAAATGCATCCTCCTTCAGGCCAGCCAAAAACATGCTTTCTCAGAAACTAAATGCTCTTTCTCACCCTCAGAATCATTTGGGAATTTGAAGATCTGCACAGTACAAGCTGAAATCTGGGTTCATGTTCCTATTCGCTTATCGCTAATCGCTAATGTTATTGCTCTTGCGTCTTCTGCTCAAAGTCTATTGAACTAACTTGCTTTTCTATCTTTTAAAATATTCAAATTCTCATACTCTGCAAAGAGAATAAATTATTATGAATATAAATACTAACTTCATTGCACATTGCATTCATTAGTACATTTTGATTTCAGTAGATCATTATATATTTAGAATACTATCTGTAATCTAAACTAATAATCTAAACTGAATGTCTTGAGATTATGAGCACCGCTTGATGTGAGATCATGGTAGATCTGAGTCATTCTGATATCACCTTTCCACTTCAATTAAGGTTGCCATTGACATCAGAAATAGCTGGGATGCTAAGCAGTTTCAACCCCAAAGGAACAAAAACAAAGACACCAAACCCATAAATGTCTCAACATGACCTAACAAGTGAGACAAGAACCTTGAGAATGCAGTTTAGCTGAAGGGTACAACTGTGGAAATGTATATCTACTATGTTGATCAGTGATTTGTTTAGTCAAAGCCACACTCACATACATACACTTACTTAATAGTTAATTAGTCACAAATTAAATGATGTCTTTGTTGAGTCCTTATTGTGTCTGAACACATACAACTGCAGGTAGTTCATCAATCAGTTTTGCTATAATGAGAGTTTTTGACTGACATGTGTGTTAAAGGGAGATTTTTTGGGATGTGTGTTTCAGTTTGCTTTTGCATTTGTTCCCCGTTATACAGGAAACATACAGTACATTAATGGTAATTTTCCCTACAGCTGCATTGAAAGCTAGAACAATCCAGCATGAGTTTTCTACGACTTGTGGGAGCCATGCTGCGCTCACAGTTTTTCCCAACAACCTCCTCTGACACCGCCAGCAATTCCTAAACCCCTCAAAGTTCCCAGCCAAAGCAGAGGGAAGAAGGGAAGGAGACAGTGAGAAAGCTAAAGCTGCTGTGTTAACCAGCTTACTGCAATTAGAATTTATTTAGGGCTTACAAGGAATCCTTTCACTATTGAATAAATCAGGGCTGATATGACATGGTTCAGGTGGAAGTGGTGATTTCAGCGCAGGTCTTGTCTCCTTGTAATTACCCTGTCCCACCTTCAGCGCTCTGGGCTGCTGCTCTTGAGCGAGCGCTGGAAACTCGAACCCCCCACTGTCCCGCAGCCTTCACTGTGCTTATAATCATGTTGTTAAAAGAAATGTCAGTACACCCCAGTGGTTCCATTTGAAGAGTGCAGGTGAAGTGTTCGGCAGATACCTCACTCTCTTAGCTGGCAAGACGCCACTGTGAAGTGGTTCAGGGGTGCTAATTAGAGTTTGTAAGCATGTTTAATTAGAGGCAAATTTCCATGTCATTATCAAAAAGAATTGATACTGGATGGCTTTGGATCAATTCATTTTTATAAATGTTATATAATTCTATTCCATCCTTTCTAATTAAAAAATATAATACATATTTATGCATTTTTACTTATATATACTTATATTTAATTTATGATATAATATTTATCTTATGTTTTGTATTATATGTTTTCTTAAATTATTTTATGCAAATGCAATTTTCCATGCATGAAGCATAGCATTTGTTCCGTTTTATTCCAATTTTTTTTATCAATATATATATTAATGTCACTGTTTGGTGAAGGTAATGGAGTTCCACGCCTAGAAATACGTTGTAATTCCATGGCTTCATCCAGCAAAACAAAGTTACTCTTTCTCTCCATACACCCTCCTATGCTCCCCACCTCTGTGACTACACAGGTCTGTCTGAAGACTTGACAGTCTATATATTAAACTGTCAAAACTCAACCGTTTGTGACAAGCTCTGGTATGAGTCACTGCCCTTCGCAGCTGTGAGAAAATAAAATAAAATAAAAACTCCCATCCATACTTTACCCTCTGGACAGAGAAGATGAAGTCATATTCATGGGCTGAATTTGTCAACTTGCCACTTCATCTTTTTTGAGCTCAGAGTCCAGGCTCATTTTGTCATTAACGTCCATTATGTTTCCAGATGTGACAGTATAATTTGTCCATCATGTCAAGAATGCTGAGTTTGTTGATGGTTTTACTCAAATAAAGTCAACTCAGTGACTTTAAATAAATAAAAAAATAACTTTTTATACAGTTTGTTTTTTTATGATAAATTATTTTATAAGTTTCAGGAAGAGCTGTTTAAAATAAAATAAAATAATAAAAAGGTTTCAGGAGGAACTGTTTTCTTTTTTAATAAAAGGTGCCTTACAATAAATAAAACAACTTTTTTTATATACAGACTACTTTATGTATCATAAATATTATACTATTTTATGTTTATAATTTTTTATATAATAATATTTTCTGCATAACAGCATATATTTTATATTTTCATGAATCTGTCACCTATGTTGTCAAAAAAGAGTCTTTTAAAACGATTACTGCCTCTATTATTCTCTTTGTATTATTCTAACTCTTTCTGCTTTTTGATCGGCTCACCTGTAAATCTAGTTTGTACTGTATAGTTTATGTAACCAGAGTGTAGTTCAACTAACACTTTGCCCAAGAGAATTTTCTTAACCTTTATTTGAGGTGTGTAAAAGTGAAGCTTAACATAATCATTACCACAAAGCAAATAAGATTATGGTTGCAAATGCTGGGCCTTTCATATCTCTCAGCAGCAGGCTTGTCCAAGGACTGTAACGGTGCAGAGAGACGACTTCTGTTAAGATTGGCAAAGCACCTAAATAAACCACGATGACAAGACTAAGAGCTGCACAAACAAAGGATTAGGTGAAAGATGAAAGGAAAGGAGAACGGATTGTAATTTATCTTGAATGAAATGTGTGCTACTGTGTACAGTCAAGGGATGTAGTGACAAAGGGTTGTACTCTTTGTAGCTGCCATGTGATTGTATATCATGTTCATAATCATTATGCAGTGTCGATTTTGCTCACACACTCATATTTTGTTGGTAAATGTTTTTGTCATTCCAGGTAGACCCTCTTAACTGTTAATGATATGAATTAAATCAGTCTATATAGTTAAATCAGTCTGCAAACTGCATATATTAAGTTTAAATATTGAACAACTAGGCATGCTGCTACATTTATAGTGGATTTATAATTCCTTATTGTACCTACAAATATTTTAATTTTAGAGAGTATTCTTATATAGTCTTATATAGTTCTCGTGTTATGAGGACCCCAAGACTGTAATTATAGAGAAATCTTTAGGGAAATTTTAAGACACAAAATAAAAAAAAGTTTCAGAAAGAACTGTTTTCTATTTTAATATATATTTTATATGTAATGTATTCCTAATATGCTGATTTGATGCCCAAGAAACATTTCAATGTTTCAAACATTTGTGACCCTGGACCACAAAACCAGTCTCAAGTGTCAATTTTTCGAAATTTTGATTTATACATAAGCTGAATAAATAAGCTTTCCATTGATGTATGGTTTGTTAGGATAGGACAATACTTGGCCGAGATACAACTATTTGAAAATCTGAAATCTGAGGGTGCAAAAAAATCTAAATATTGAGAAAGTCGCTTTTAAAGTTATCCAAATAAAGTCCTTAGCAATGCATATTACTAATCAAAACTGAAGTTTTTATATATTTACGGTAGGAAATTTACAAAATATCTTCATGGAACATGATCTTTACTTAATATCCTAATGATTTTTGGCATAAAAGAAAAATCGATCATTTTGACCCATACAATGTATTTTTGGCTATTGCTACAAATATCCCCCAGTGACTTGAGACTGGTTTTGTGGTCCAGGGTCACATTTTTGTTCATTTTGAGAGACATTACATGCCTTGATATATCATGTCATCAGACAATCTACTGTCGGCATTAATATTTTACCAGGGACTCATGTTGATTTTTACACAAAACCTTCTGTAACACTTAAATTGTGTGGTGTGGTCCAAATTAACAGCAGCTTTCTTTAACCTCTGATTCTGAGGCGTCTGCTGACACACTGACAAACAGACAAAGCCACACTTCACCCATGAAACCTGGACCCTGACAGGGCTTGTTGCTACTCAGTCGAGCCTGGCATCTTGCTTCAGGACCTGGCTTTAGGACCCCTGACTGTTGGCCATGGCGTGCCCTCTGAGAAGTAAGACAGTGAGACCTGACAGCGAGACCTGACAGCTCTGAGGCCGGACCCAGGGACGTGCTGTCACAGCCGCACAATGGAGCTCCGCTGGTGTAGCTAGGACATCAACAACACCCAGCTTCCTGCTGGCGGATTAGAAGGACCACGACTACAAAGAGGCATCTGACAAGAAAGCCCGTCTTAAATTGGGCATTAAATTTAACATTCGGTCACAGGGTTATAAGTATTCAACGTGAGATCATGAAAAACAGACATTAGTGTTGGGGGAAAAAAAGTTGAGTGAATTTTTCTAGGTGCTTAGAATGGGATAACGGTACTAAACATTACAGCACTTGGGGTGCTTCTTACTCCATAGAAATCCCATTATAACCCTCTCAAAAGAACTGCATGGTCCTAATGAAGCAAAAACGGAGGAATGCAGCATTCCCCAAAGGTTCTTGTTTATTCTAAGACAGATTACAAAATTAATTTGGCCTCTTGCCCGTATCACAGAAGTCTAATTAATCCAGGATTCAAGACAGACATATACTTGGATCCAGCATTCGTTGGCGATGGGGATTGTAATCAGCTTGAAGCTTCGAAGAAGCAAAGACTGGAATCTCTTCAAAAGGCTCTCCAATGCATATTGGTCACACTGAATACAGACACTGTGCCTCATTAAAAAGAGACAGCAGGTGGGTAAAAGCTGCAAAACCTCTTAACCCAAAGAAGAAAAACTCCCTTAAAATTCAACACTATTATCACACTTAAGGCTTCCTCTGTGGTCACGCTGGTCAGCCTTATGTGCTTTCACTGGCCACTTGCAGGAGAGTCCTGTTTTAGTTTCTTTCGAGTCCTACTCCGCAACCACAGTAGAATAACACCACAGAGCCCTGGCACAACGCTGCTGCAACACTCCTCATGTCCAGCGTACTGCTACAGTCATCACTGATCAAGGACTGTGGATGCATTTAACTATATACACTACCAATCAAAAGTTTTAGATCAGTAAGGTTTTCAATAAAAAAAAAAAGTCTCTTATGCTCACCAAGGCTGCATTTATTTAATACAAAATACGAGCAAAATTTAAAAATATTTATTTTAATATAAATTCCTGTGTTGGTCAAGATGAATTTTCAGCAGTCTTCAGTGTGACGTGATCCTTCAGAAATCATTCTAATATGCTGATTTGCTGCTGCTGAAAGCAGTTGTGCACTCTTTTTTTCCAGAAAAAAAGAAAAATCTTACTGACCCCAAACATTTGAATGTACACTCTTAAAAATAAAGGTGCTTCAAAAGGGTCTTCAAGCGATGCCATAGAAGAACCATTTTTGGTTCCACAAAGAACCATTCAGTCAAAGGTTCTTTAAAGAACCATCTCTTTCTTAACTTTTTGTAATCTGAAGAACCTTCTTTCTCCACAAAGAAGCTTTTGTGAAACAAAAAGGTTCTTCAGATGTTAAAGGTTCTTTATGGAACCATTTAGACAAAAAGGTTCTTCTATGGCATCGTGAAGCACCTTTATTTTTAAGAGTGTACTGTATAATAAACTCAATCCGAGCAGTGGAGTCCTTAGCATTCTTCAAAAATCGGCTAAAAACACATCTCTTCTATCTTTATTTGACCCTCTAACTCTAGCACTCTCTATTCTAATTCTATTCTTAAAAAAAACTTGCCCCTTTTAGACTTGCACTCTATTTATTTACTATCTGCTTGTTTTCTTTAAAAAAAACACTAGCTTCTCTAATATTTTTGTATTCTATCTATTTGTTTTCTTTTTATTTATTATACAATTAACAAAAGCAAAAAAAGGCCTCTAAACATAGCTTGCTCTTTTCTTTTTCTTTATTATATAATTGGTAACACTTTACAATAAGGTTCCATTAGTTAATGTTAGTTAGTGTATTAACTAACATGAACAAACAATGAACAATACATTTATTACAGTATTTATTAATCTTTGTTAATGTTAGTTATTGAAAATACAGTTGTTCATTGTTAGTTCATGTTAATTCACAGTGCATTAACTAATGTGAACAAGCACAACTTTTGATTTTAATAATGCATTAATAAATGTTGAAATGAACATGAACTAAGATTAATAAATGCTGTAGAAGTATTGTTCATGCTTAGTTCATGTTAACTAAAGTAGTTAACTAATGTTAACTAATGAACCTTATTGTAAAGTGTTACCATATAATTTAAACTCAAACAAACAAAAACAAAAAACCCTTGCTATGTGTACTGCGTTAAGCTAACTGAGACGTGTTATAGCACTTGCATATCATTGCTCTCTTGTCCATTTTGATTTCTTCCATTGTCCTCATTTGTAAGTCGCTTTGGATAAAAGCGTCTGCTAAATGACTAAATCTAAATGTAATAAATAATATAAGCTTTCTATTTCAGATAAATGGTGTTCTTTTGAACTTTCTATTCATCAAAGGATCCCGAAAAGAAATGCTTCTTGAGCAGCAAATCAGCATATTAGAATGATTTCTGAAGGATCACGTGACACAAGACTGATGACTGAGAAATGGCTGCTGAAAAATTCAGCCTTTTAAAATGACATTTAAAACTTTAAATAGGTAACAGTTATAAATTTGAATAATTTTAACAGAATTTTTGGTGAGGTAAATTTTACGTCTTTTAAAAACATAAAAAAAACAACAACAAAAAACTTACCAACCCCAAAGTTTTGAACGAAGGTGTATTTTAATATATGTACATTTAAAAGTTAATATATTTTATTTGAACTTGGTTATTTCATTAAATTGAACAAAATTTAATCTGGAAAAAATGAACAGATCTGTGAAACTTTTCCAGGATATGTGGTTTGGTAAATTATTATTGCTGAATGCTTCAAATCTTAGTAGCATCACCTCAAGACATAAAACAATTTGTCATGTGGCATGACATCAAAAACTAAACTTTTGAGAGGTAAAACAGTGCTCCCTTGAAACTGTTTGCTTGACAAGAATTTATTATTTTTCTTTGATTACAGCAGCTCAGCTCCTTTGGACTGTCACATTTGCTGATATGTTGTCGTCCTTGAATGTGTTTATGTGTACAGAAGGAGGGAGAGGGTCTCATTTTTCCCTGCGGTGAACACTGTTTGGAACAGTGTTTGTGTTTTCTCTTTTTTCCCTCAAATGTTCAAACCACCCTTCATCAGCACCCATCCACAGCTTTTACTGTAAATGTCATTAATGGACTATGAGCTCAAACACTTTAAAGACTGTAAAACACACACATACTGTGCCTGTAACGGGCCAAATTCTGAGGTCACCAAAGCAATGACCTAAGAGCCTGGTTATTGCCACTGAATTGAGTGAGTTATTTTTTAATTTTATTTTTTTCAGCAAAAGAGTCGTATTGATGGTGTGAAGTGGTGTCACTATAATCGAAGTTGAAGGCACTGCTGAATGCACGCAGATTCTCATTGAAATGCAACTCACCGCTGGGCTTTGACAGGCTTTGACATGCATATAGGCAAAATTCCTCCCATCAACTCACCAGCATGAAAAATACATGCTCAATTTTGTTTGGTCGTGACATTAAAACAGCAATAACCAGCTGAGACTGACTGTTTACAATTTTTTTTTGGTTGATGCATAAGAAAATAATCATATTATGAAATTATTATTATTATGACTAAATACGGCATATATTAAAGCATAATATATATTCCTATTTTTTCATTATACTCATATGAATATTACAATAATAAAATAACATTACATACATTATTTTATCTTGCATTCATTTATTTATATAGTTAGTTAAATAATGATTAAAAAGGGTCTTCTTTAAGATATACCAGGACTTAAAACATGTTTGATCTTAGAGATTATATATACTGTACATACAGATATAGATAGATAGATAGATAGATAGACAGACAGACAGACGGACGGACGGACGGACGGACGGGTGGACAGACTAATGCACCAAGTACTTTTTTTGTGATGAAGTTTGCTTGCTTTGGGCAATGTCTATAATGCAGAAAAGGTTTCATTCATAGTTTCCTTGTCTTCACTTCACACATTACTAGAGGCAACGTCCGCCATCTCTGAGGGCTTCGTAATTTAAGGTTGTTTTAATCAGTTGTACTGCTTCCAGATCCCACACACTGTAAAAAGAGCAACTACAAATCATTTTAAGATGATGATGCATCTTGTGAAAAGGCAAGAACAGAGCAAGCCTTTAAGGTAAATAATCGTGTGTGGGTGTGGCGGTGGCTGTGTGTGTGTGTGTGTGTGTGTGTGTGCGTGCGTGCGTGCGTGTGTGTGTGTATGTGTGCGTGCATGTGTGTGAGTATAGTGAAACCCAGGTGTCATATGATAAATTTGTGCTGAAATGTTCCAAGATCATTCTAAAATCCCCTAACAACTGACTAGAAAAACAGTTTACACTGAGGTCACACTAGGCCAAAACAACAGGTTCAACTTGTTTAATGTTTTTCACGCAATCCAACATGAGAGGAAATATAGATGTTGTAGTGTGGTTTATGCTTGTGAACTAGTTTTAATAAGGCTTAATGCTCATAGTGAACATTAAGTGTAGTTATGCACCGTGACAACCACAAAGTATTTATGTCAGTCATGGTGTTGTCTTTGAGCAATCATACACAGTGTTGGGGAAAGTTACTTTTAAAAGTAATGCATTACAATGTTGCATTACTCCATTAAAAAAGTAACTAATTATGTTACTTAGTTACTTTTTATGGAAAGTAATGCGTTATGTTACTTTTGCGCTACTTTTTAAATCTGGACAGGGCTTGCTTGTTTGTTTTTAAAATAAAAAAGTTCTATTTTTGGCAAATATAAAAGCCTTTTCACACCAAAAGTGAAATGAATAAGCCTCAGGCTGAAGGGAAAGTACATTTACGTCTGTACATTAGAATGCAGAAGAAGAAATTTCAACACACTTCAGCAATAAAAAAGACACAAATGTTTGTCTAGAGTAAGTAACATTTTACAATAAAGTCAGATTAGTTAACTTTAATTAATACATTAACTAAAAATTAACACTACATTTGTTCCAGTATTTATTCATCTTTGTTAAAATTAGTTGAAAAATGCAACTAATTATTGTTAGTTCGTGTAAGCTCAGGTCCATTAAATAATAGTAACAGATACAACTTTTGATTTTAATAATGTATTAGTAAATATAGAAATTAACATTAAACTAAATTTAATATATGCTTTAGAAGTACTTTTCATTGTTAGTTCATGTTATCTAATGTAGTTAACTAAAGTTAACGAGTGGAACTGTATTGTTAAGTGTTACCAATTGAATTTAACATAGAAAGGGTTATCAATTTTGTTCACACTAACATCGTTAACATCCATTTTGTTTGTGTCTTGTTGTTATTTTATTAATTTATTTTAACGGTTATGAATTGGCCCATTGTAGGGGCTTCACTGTAACCCAGATTTGCTTTAAATGGACAGTGAAACATTTTGTTGTAATTAAAATTTTGCCACATGTGCTGTTGATTGATCTAATCTTTTTATTCAACCTGGAATATTACCACAAAATGTCCAAATAAAGAGGCAAAACTATAGCAGCTATAACTAGAATGTTTGCAGTAGCTTAACATGCTATTTTTGCACTTTTGCCTCTTTTTACAAGACTAACAATCGGCTCAAAACATCACAAGTTTTTCTTGAGTGGAAAGCTAGTGACATCTGTTTGGTTATTGGCTTCGATTTTTTACAGTTTTTTCCAAAAGAATGTGAGCGAAAAAGAAAAGGCCATAATGGGCTTGAAACTGAAGCAGCCCAGAAAAGCCTTTATGGAAGTGCCAAATATGAATCATTGTGGTCCGGATGCCAGACGGGCCTCTCCTGTGTTGCTAAGAGAGCCCCCCTCCCCGTCGAGGAGCAGCCAGAGGGGTGGTGAGCAGGGGGGCTAAGTGCCTCATATGGCTGTACAGTTTCAGTTGTGTTAGATATGACTGGATGCTCCTATTCCTGTAAAGGCTACCTGGGTGGTCCGAGGCAGGGGGGCTGGATTTTAATACTGCCACCTATTAGCTCCAGTGGGCTGTGATTTATGCAGCTGTCAGCTTGAACTTCATCAGGCTTGCAGGCCCTGGTGAGTTGTGGGCACCCAAATCGGGACCCGAGCCTCCCGGCTCTCTCTTAAGGAGCTAAAGTAAACGTTCCTCCTAGGGAGGGAGAAAAAGCAGAGCGAGAGTAGGAAGAAAAAATGAGAGGAAAATACTCAGTGCATACCTCTGTCTTGCTCAGTCTCCCTTCTAAAATATATCCCCTTTTGAATGTTTGGCCTGTTGAGAGGCACAGAGAGAGGGTTGAAAAAAGATGTTTGAAATCAAGCGTAATAATTGTTTGTGTTTAGATGCCAATAAATGTATGTGTATGCTTGTTGACATTATACCCATAGAGAGTTTGCACTTTCACAACTTTTTTGTTTTCTACATGTAGACCATGATGTAGAAAGAAGCAAAAATAAAGTAAAAACTCACAACAAATTCATTTCAGTTCCATTAAAATAATTTCATTTTAGCTGTTTTTTCTTTACATGAAAATTGCAATATGAAATTAAAAAAGAATGTGTAAAATTCTAAATAAATAATGCTGTTGTTTCGCTGTATGTAGGCCATTATGTAAAATTCAGTTGAATTGAACTGAACTGAATTGAACTGAATGATGTAAAATGAAGGAAAAAATAAAGGAAAATTGCAGCATTCAAAACTAATTTATTTAAATTGTGTTTATTCTTGACAGCTCTTAACATTAAAATTCTAAACTAAAAGAAAATGAATGTACAAAATTAAAATGCCTGAAATAAAATAAAAAAATCAAATGCTGTTCTTCAGCTGTAACCAATCAGAACAGGACATCACTGGTTGGCTCAGCTAGCCAAGAAAGACCAGGTATCATGACTTGAGCTCTGGTGTATAATCCTTACAGTCAGTCAATTATCCTGATCTGGATTCCTGGCTATATGTTCTGCTGGGGCATCTGCTATTAATAATTTAAGACTTTGGTGGTAGAAAGTACTTTCCATGTTTAACTAAGAGTAATAGCAGAGGCGTCAAGCCCATTCAAAGTGACTGAGTGAAAAATTTTTGAGCCGAGTGGATTTTGAATGCAGCTTTCAAAAGACAAAAAATAGCAGATTAATATTTTCTATTTTCTATATTTGATACAATCACACCGGCGTGATTATAACGTTCAGTGCGTCATATCATCAGTTGCTAAATTTAAATCTGCGTTTATCTGGCTGGCGCCGAGCCAGATACATTTTTACAGCACTGCGCATTAACCAATCACACACATTGCTGTTGAGCTTATGAATGCAATGACCAATCAGAGGCGTTCAGATGAGTCCTCGCTAAAATGCCGGTGTTTTCTTCACTCGCTCCCTGACTTAATACCTCTTTCTGGAGTAGGCTATTCTCTCGTTAGAAACAGCAAAGTGTAATGTGTGTACGAATCTGTAAGATATTAATTTCATAGTGTAAACAGCTTCAGTGATTTTAATGGGAGTTTTTGAGAGTGCTTGAACTAGATTGCCAGTGAATGTTCTTTGATAATGTAAATGTTCTTTGCTCTCTTTCTGTACAATGAAAGTGTTATGATAGTCTAACTTGCAATTCTTATTATTAAAATTAACTTTCAATGTTAAATTCACATTAAATATAAACTCGGTCTATTAAAAATATGTCATGGCATGACATCCATATCTGTTAATTAAGTAAACAGACAGGTTTTTATGCATAGTTAATAGATTACATTATTAGGTTACTTTGACCATCGCCCACTATAGATCAACATAATCTAGGTGAGAATCAAGATATTTCATGATATAGTTAATGCGTTTGGGGATGTTTCTAATAAAAAGGAAAAAATAAATAAAACATAAGTGCTGTTGTGGCTGCCGCGTGTCACATGACGCCCCCCCCCCCCCCCCCCCCCCCCCCCAACTCGCACCCCCTCAAAAATAATGAGTGCATGACGCCCCTGAGTAATAATAAAACAAACCAAAGAATAATCCATAGCCATTACGCTCTGTTTGTTCCATTTTGCAAACACACTAAATTCAACAAGAAATCTGAATTTATTATACTTTTTCTTGCAGTCTCGTATCGTATCCCTTTAGCAATCACAGCTCATGCTCATTTTTCAGTTATAAGTTTACAATTATCTGCAAATCAAATCAAATGATTTGTTCAAAAGTTAGGGGTAAGATGTTACTCAGCATCATTCAGCAACAAATTGATCAAATATGACAGTAAATGCATTTATAATGCTTCAAAAGATTTAAATCATTACCAAATCAGTATATTATATGATTTCTTAAGGGTCATGTGACACTGAAGACTGGAGTAATGGCTGCTGAAAATTCAACTTTGCCTTCACATGAATACATTACATTTTAAAATATATTAAAATAGAAAATAGTTTTTTTTTAAATTGTAATAATTTTGTACATTGCTGTTTTACTGTATTTATTTTAAAAATGCAGGTAGGCATATGACACTTCTTTTGTCTTACAGAACCAATATTTTTGTAGTATTCAGTATTATGATCTCATATAATCATAATACTCATATAATCTGAAATCAGTATTACAGATTTATCTGTCAAGAAACTCTTTTAACAGGATAGTTCACCCAAAAATGAAAATTCTGTCAACATTTACTCAGGCTTGTTCCAACCAAATGTGAATTTCTTTATTCCGCTGAACACAAAAAAGTTATTAGTAAGAATGTCGGTAACACTATGGTCATCATTGATGTCCATAGTGTGTGTGTATGTATGTATTTAATTGTAAAAAAAACTATGGAAGTCAATGGGACAAGCAACTGTTTAGTTAACCACATTTTACAAATATCTTCTTTTATGTTCAACAACTTGAGGGTGAGTAAATGATGTCAATATTTATTTTTGGGTGAACTATCCCTTTAAAAGGCAGCACAGGCCTCAAACATTTTGTCAGTCCAAACACTTTGCATTGACAGATGAGTTAACTGACTGAGAGATGATTGTAATTTGTGTGAATGAGCACATTAGAGCCTGAAGTGAAAGTTCCATCCAGCCATAACCAATGGTGTATGTATAAATGTAAATTTCTGCTTTTAGACAAGCACTTTCTGCATACATTATGGAAAAATACCTGTATACTAAATCCTTGATTTTTTTGTTTTTTGTTTGGCATAGTGGCCCTTTAACAAAGACAGCAAGCGACAAAGACAGCAAATTATTTTACATGTGGGAAAATGTGCAACACAAACCTCTCGGTCACTCAATACTGCTTTAATCACCAATCAAAATAATGGCCTGATCTCACCACAGCTTAATATAAAACATCAGCAACACTGTGAAGAACACATGTCTCTTTTCTCTATTCATTATGAGGAAGGTGTTAGCACTAGCAGGGGGTACTCGCTAACTGGCTCGCTAATTATGTGGCATGTCCTGTGGAGGAGGTTTTGGAAGCTTGTTGCTGAGCACCTGGAGTGTTTTCTGATTGGAGGTTTTCTTGACAAATGATTTATTCATGTCATGTCATTGGTCAGACCTCTGTAGCCACAAGGCACAAATTAAGGATGTAGTTTCGAAAATGCCCAGGTCACGGGCCACAAAGACTGAGCTCATTTATACAATGGGTCTTTAACAGTGTAAGAGGTCAGGCCATTCATTTGGATTGCCTTTTAGTAATTCAGTGTAAGCTAATATAATGTGTTTTGGTAAAGCTATAACTTCAGTATATATCTAGAATATAATTATATATATGCTCTTTCCTTACAAATATATCAGAAATATATCCTACATTTAACATTCTCTTTTAATTCTTCAGTCAGAAGCTTTGTGAGGGCAAGTCTCTTGCAGTATGCCCAATTTATGATGTGGTGGGCCTGAGTGCAAATATTTGGTTTCACTGTGTTTTATCTGGGGATAAACCCATATTATGTACTTCAAAGTTGCAAAACGCTTGCACATGCGTGGAGTGTGATGCTCCCCTCTTCAGCCAAGCTGCCTGTGCAGTGGTTTGCTTAATTTGCATCGGGTCATGGGCAGAGGTCATTCTTGTGATTTTGCAGAAAGGCTTTGCTTGAGGTCACCAACAAACTTTCCAGATGTGCCAGAATGTCATCAAACTTGCATAAGCAGAACCATGTAATTTTTTGACATTATGATATTAAAGATGGCAGTTTGGTTTCCCAAGCAAAAACTTAATGGGTAACTCACCATAATTTGGGGGTTTATTGACATTCGTATATAAAATTTGGAATAAAATAAAATAAAATATTTTTTTACAATAAAAAAAAAAAACTTTTCTATTTCAGTATATTTTAAAATGCAGTTTATTTCGGTGTTGGCAAAGCTGAATTCAGCATGAATACGCCAATCTTCAGCATCACATGATCCTTCAGAAATCATTGTAATATGCTGATTTTTGCTGATTTATTATTATTATCATCATCAATGTTGTGTAACTTTTTTTTCAGGATTCTTTGATGAATAGAAAATTCTAAAGATCCATATGTGTGTGTGTAAGGGATAATGCACCAGATGCGTCCGGTGGTTCTTGGCCTCCACATTGTGCATTAAAATAGTTTAATTCACAGCCAGCTGTGCATTATCCCTTACATATTTCATGTAGTTAAAAATAACTATTGATATGCATCTAGCTGTGTGAGAATTATTTAAATGCATTATCTTTACTTCTCTTAAAGTTTCGCTCACTAGCTTCTCTCCAGAGGTTAGCTGATGAGCCATGTTACTGTTCAAGTGTGCTGGAGACTCTTGATCATGAACAGTGAACTCAGGCAGCCCTCATTGTCCTCCTACACTGAGTTTTGTGTGCAGTAGAAGCTCAGTTTGTTTAGCTCAATGGAGCATTCTAACCCTGTATGGCCAGGTGCCCGATGAAACATATGGTGAGAATCTAGCCCAGGCAGGAGATGGAGGATTCATGGAGTGCTTATCGGCTCTCTGCTATATATCACTTAGGACCAGGGGTCAATTGAAGAGAAGAGTAGAATCCAGTCTGTCTCTGTTTTTTTTTTACTTCATCTGTTTCTTCTTCCCCTGTGGCGTTTAATCTTGCCGAGTAACACCACCGTGTGGATATCAGAGCAATAGCCACAAGTGACGTATTTCCTGGCTGTGCACAACCAGCTGTAAAAATATTCTGAAATTGTGAGGATTTTACAAATTACTGCATAAAAATATATAAGAACACACTCCACTGATTCGTTTTCATTTTTATTCATTTTAAGTACAGTCAAATCTTTTTAAAACGTTAGGCTAAATGTGAAAACAGAGTGGAATGCACATACATTTTTTGGAAATAACATTTGTGTTGGACCATGGATAGAAATCATATAAGGAAACAGTATTGAAACAAACATCTGAAAATTAGAACTCTGCTGTTGTCCAAATATCATGGTCCAATTTATTATACATGTGTGCAAAAGAAAACATGCACTGTGCTGTTTGTTATTGCATTTTGAATGAGGTAGAGATGTTATCATCCCTGCGAGCATGATAAAAGTAATGCATACTGAGTTTTTGAAGGACCTTCACTTATCAACATTTCAAAAGCATTAGCATTAGCATGCTTTTGGGAAAAAGAGCACCAATGACATTTAAAAAACAAAAACTTGTTTTTTCTTGTGATTTCATAGATCATACAACAATAAAAGAGCATGCAAACAGCAATAGCATTATTTTATCAAAGTTTCTCAACTTTGCATATAGCATAATGATGCATCCATTTGTGCTTAACTGAGGAAACATGTCATGATGAGCTGAGGTCAATAAAACTGTATGCTGTCACATTCCCTGGTGTAGCTATGATCTAAGCCTGACATCTACCAATAAATCATTAATAGGGTAAGAATACCCAGGTGAGATCATGAAAAATATGAAATTGTATTCTTGTGACTAATTAAAAAGTGCCAAAGTAACTTGACATCACAGTTATGTACAGCTGATTTTGTTTTAGGTTAGTTTATTCTTAATATACAGGTATATTACCAAAAAGAAAAGGTGAACGTGTCATCATCTTGGCATTTGGTGATTATCCACATTGTGATGAGACGCTACTTCTCTGATGGACAAAGATTTTCACCTCTATTGTTGAGGTCATTGGATCATTCTGTCCAAATCGTATGGAGGCCATAGCTTGGAAGAGCTGGGCCTGAAATGCAGTCTCTGGCTTTGCTTTCTCCTGTAATTGCTTCTCATTTGGAGTGAGTTCATTTCCTTCAGGTATCTAAATAAGTAACATATATATTTTTTACATTTGCATATATGTATGCAGCAGAGGATTTAATTCAAAGTACAGGTGAAAATTATAAAGTAGAACAACTGAGGTTATGATGAACTTGCCCTGTATACAGCAGGCCTACACTGCTATTATTATTATTATTATTGTTGATTAACTTGTAATACCTTTTACGAGGTATTTTCGCTGTTGGAATAATATACAAAAAAAAAAGGACAACAAAAACCATGAGGAAGTAAAATATTCTTACTTCAGCAGACACTGTTTGCAGCCATATTTTCTCCTCGTCTGTGAACTCCATCGCAGAACTGAAACCAGTAAATAATTTCTTACTTAATAATAGCAAACTATTATTATTAAAAGAAGTAATACATTAGAAATTGCTTCAAAGGTAAACTTTAATGTAGCCTATGTTTTGACGCATGTCAGCCTGTCGGGTCTAGCCTCATGCCCAATCATAATTGACCCAAAAAATGCTTTTAAACGCTAAATATGTCAGTCTGCATCAGACAGAAAAACATAATATCAAATGTCATTTATTTTAAAGAAAGACAACACAAGTAGCTACATTTTTCAAGCAACCAAGGTTTTACTGTGCGCATAAATGAAAGTGAAATTAAACAGTATAACCTTGTTGTTCTTTAAAATAGAGGCTAGTTATGCATATTGCTTCCTTACTATATATAGGTCGGCTTATATAATGTACAGCATTAATGTCCTGTCATAAGACGTCTCTTTCTATAGTTCTTTCATTCACCGTTTCCCACACATATATACAAAATGATTTTGACTTACCTTATAAGGGAAATCATCCTAGCGCAAAAAAATGATTTTTCTTCCGTTAAAAGCAGCGCCGAACTGCGTTTAAATGGTAGTTAAAGAGCATTTCTGTTCAGCAGAACTTTTTATGAGTGAACAGAAAAAAACAGAAGTCTTTTTGTGAGTAAACATCCTGCAGACAAAACCTCAGCGGTCGAAACGCCCGGCTGCAGAAGGATACGATGGAGAAAAAATAGATACTTTCACTATAGCAGTTAAAATAAACGCTAATATGTCCGAAAATATTAAAACACTCAAGTCATCATCTCGTTTACCCGGTTAGACGAACGATCTGAAATCAGACGATTTCTCATAAATCACCTGAACAACGACAGTGAAAGTGAAAGTAAAAGTGCGCTTCACGTCTACTCCTGCAGTGTGTTCTCTGCACCACTGTTCATGTTGATTACACATATTCCAACAATAACAGCTTCGACATCTATTTGAAGACGTTATAGCAAAAGTGATACATAAAAGAGTGGAAAGATATACCGTTTTATTTAATCTCAACCAGATCAGACAAGCACCCAGACATTATTGTCATTTACCCATACACATATATTGATAGAAAAGTCCCTTTCCTATAACATAGAATAATGACTGACAAATGAACACTCCTAGGATATTTTTAAAGCAAAGTATTGACAATTTATAAAGTCTAGAGACTTTCAGACAATTGAATTAGTTATAAAATATTTAATGCTGTCAAACGATTAATCACATCCAAAATAAGTTTTTGTTGACGTGTATATTTATTATGTATATATAAATACACACACATACAGTACATATTTAGAAAATATTTATATGTTTATACACATATATATTCTTATATTATATAGAAATATATTTAATATATAAACATACAATTTTTCTTAAATATATACATGCATGTGTTTGTATTTATATATACATAATAAATATACACAGTATACACACATATATTATATAAACAAAAACTTTTCTTTTGGATGCGATTAATTAATCGTTTGACAGCACTAAAAATATTTTCAATGATTTAAAACCGGAGCCCCTGAACCACACAGATCCGGCTGAGAAGTTATGGATCATCTATGCAGAATAGCAGCACGCTGCTGCCCAGCGCTATTTGAGCATATGGCAAGGAAGAGTTGGCAGGAGGCTTAGGGAGTTCAGAATTCCTCCTCTGCGTTTCGGGTTCTTGAGGCCTTCAGCTCCTTGAGTCGCTCCATGCAGTTCGTCAGACTCCTCTCTCCGTGGACCTTGTTGTCACGAGTCCTAACGTTCACGGTGTCACTGCTTTTCTCCTTCTCACCCACCACTGTTATGCATCAATCGTAAAAGTTAGGATCACAATGAATTCATTACAACTACAATGTCTGTGTAAACATATATGCTGCTGACATTGTCAATTAAAATATCAGGGAAATAAATTCACATGCCATTTTAATACAAGCTACTGAGAAGCGGTCATGGTTTGCTAGTGTCGTTTATGGTTTTATGAAACAAGGCAATTTTGCAGAGAAGCATGCAGTTTTCTTTGAATGCGCGAGACCATTCATTAGCCACCATAGGTAAATAACTAGAAAAATTAAGTACGTTAAACGATAAAACTACTTGCACTACAACACATTGAAAGCCTCGCATATTCAAATTACAATATGCAGACAAAAAAAAAAAAAAATAATAATTTACAGTAGTAAACAGGAACAAACCATGATTTTTACACATTTAAAGTTAGGGTAGGTGATTTCGGAGAGGCTAGCAAATAGCAAAGATCCCACTGTAAGAATTACAGTACCTCAGACACTTTTGGCGCTTTTCCACTGCATGGTATGGCACAATATGGCTTGGTACGGTTCACTTTTGGGGGGTTTTCCACTGGGTACGGTACCTGGTACTTTTTTTAGTACCACCTCGGTTGGGGTTCCAAGCGAACCGTACCATTACCAAAACGTGACGTGTAAACTCTGTCACTGAACTTGCAACACAAACACAAAAGAACCGCTAGATTTAAATCAGCACAGCCAGCGAGGGATCGAACGCAACTGTTTTGAACGAGTGCACCTTTTTTAACAACCAAAAAGTGGCTGTTTCGTTGTCTGTTGAGGAAGTACAGACATTCCTCTCGTTAGATCTTCTGAGACAGACAATACACACACAGTGCATTAACATACAGACATCTGTTTCCACATCTCACTGAGAGAAAATGTGGGAAAACCTTTCTCACTTATGCATTGGTTCCTCCTCATCCCCTTCCTTCCCCTCACCCAGCTCACACAGAATGGTCAGTAGTAGAATATAATGTTCTACATGAATGCATGTGATATTTACAGTCATGTTTGGTGTCATTTGAATTGTCTCGGGGCGAGTGGTACAATGGTCTCAATCTTACAAAAGTAGACTAAAAGATAATACAGATCCTAAGATATATTTTGATTACTGTAGAGGGTCATTCCATGCAAATTACCTTCTGTTCCCATTGAGGTGTAAACCACCCAGGTCTGTTAATGCAAATTCCAATTGTTTGTACATGCCTCCATTTGGGGGATGTTTTATCTTGGTTGTGTATTTAAAGGATTGCAGCAAAAGGGTCGGGGCGATTCTGTAGCCAGAAAGACTGTAGTATGAAGTGTGTCCACACACTTCATACTATGTATTTTTCTAAAAGTCAGGTATGCATCTTACTCTTAGATTCGTCTTTGAGAATTTGATGTCTTGTATTGATTTGATATCTTTGAATTGGCTATGTAATTGGCATAATACATATTTACCTGACTGATAATAAATTGTTACATTTGATTTATTCTGACTTTGAAATTATTTTCTCAAGTAGATAAAGTGAAGGCGTATGTTTCCGCAAATCTGCGTCCAGGGTTAAGTGCATACTAGATCTCAGGTTAGATGGAGCATGGCACACATCAGGTGAGATTATAGATTTCTGACTAACTGCTTGACTTTAATTAAGTTGTACTCAGTTGCGTTAACTATGGTGATTGGTCAGCCGAATATCAAACCGTGCCATCATCAGTTCTTCTGCAGTATCATGCAGCAGAATAATAGTCCTCTGCTGCTGCAGTTGTACAGATTAATAATCCATTTGATCAATTTCATATTTTTCTCAACAAACAGACTAAATTAATAGCTTGTCTAATGATAGAGTATTAAGTTCCCTCGATGGGGGTATTAATTTTTCCACCCATGAACAAAAAACGAAAATTTAAGCTGAATTCTCGTTTTTTGGAAAAAAAACGACAAAATGAAAAAGGAGCTGTTTTCTCATTTTTCCACTTTCAATATTAAATAAAAAAACGAATGATCGAATGATACACAGATTTATATTGACTGGGTTAAATAGAATTGCATTTCTAAAAAAAAGACTAAAATAAAATTTTCATTGACTAATACTAGACTAAATGTCATCAGTTTGTGTCAACTAAAACTAGACGAAATTGTCATGGATAATTCGGACTAAAATAAGACTAAAATGCTCAGACTTTTAGTTGACTAAAACTTGACTAGACTAAAAAGAGTATGAATGTGACTAAAACTAATCGAATCTAAAATGACAGCTTCACACAAAGACTAGACTAAAACTAAAATTAAAACAGGCTGCCAAAAACAACACTATATGGGAGGCTAGTCATAGTACTGGTCATAACCGCTGGTTATTGTCTCAGCTTTAATAAAGTTGTACGTAGTTATATTAACTATCGGGGGCTAGGTATGGTACTAGCATAACCTCTGATTATTGTTTGAGCTTTATTCAAGTTGTACGTAGTTATTTTAACTATCGGGGGGCTAGATAAAAATACTATCAGAATATTAACATATTTCATAGTACTAGCATAACCGCTGATTATTGTCTCAGCTTTAGTTCAGTTGTAATTGGTTATATAACTATCGGGGGCTAGACGAATAGTACTAGCATAACCGCTGATTATTGTTTTGAGCTTTAAGTTGTACATGGTTAACTGTAGGGGGCTAAACAGAACTACTATTTAAATAATGGTAAGCATGGGCGACCTATTAAATAGTATTAGTCATAACCTCTGGCTAATGATCAGACTGGTGAGTTTGTGATCGTGGGGCCCACGTAGAGCGGCCGACGTGAGGCACCCTGAGCGACATAGATTCCTAATGAACGAGTAAATATAAAGTAAAGAGTTAACTAGAATAACCAAATATCAGAATAATAGTAATAATTAGAGACAGACAAACAACCAATTTGCCTTTCAACCTAAATTCGAGGTCATACTAAAATGGAGTCAGATTAGAATTGAATTTAAAATAACTTTGCGCGCTGAAAAGACCGAACACGCAAGAAACCTTCAGCCACCACTGGATACATTCCTCGGGCCAAGTGCACCTTACAGCACCCTCCCTGCGAATCACTCTCTAAAGCCACACCTCCTCCAAAACACATGACCGTGCACAGGCAGACCAGAGGCTAACTAACCAGTAACACGATGAGAGATGGCGTTGGTGGAGGGTTGAATGCAACACTGTCAGATTACCTCATGTCTCATTCACCGGTGAGAAAACATTACAGTACAAAGCGCATAATATTACAATAATAACACCTTCCATTCCCGCTTGGTCTGAAGTGTAATGGAAAGCACTGATGGCGTATAATGTCTGTGCAAATAGGGTGCGCGGAGGTATGTAAATACATACATTGACAGGAAGGTAGGACAGACGATTTATAATACATATAAATAAATTTAGACCACTTAATTTAGTGATTGCTATCGGGATGTAAAGAGACTTTAAACCAGCATCACAAAAAATGTTTTTGAACCAAATCACCTACCCTGCCTTTAAACGTTATGCAGGATCACTCACCTAAAATGAAATTGTACTGAGCTAACTGTGCATTCCTGATCTTCTTGTTCAGGGTGCAACCTGGGTCTAGATCCACATCAGTCATCAACCCTCCCCTGTGGAACTCCTGTTGTACCTGAGATTGACAAGGGATTATTTTAGATAACAATGACCTGGCAGTTTATGCTGGGATTAGAGCTAACAGCTACAAGTGTGTGATAAATTGCAAGCAGAGCGTACTTTCTGGGCATATTCATCACAAGTGGGTCCAACAGGAACCACCATCACCTGACGTGGGGACAGCCACAGTGGCCTGTGGGAAACAAAAGCAGGAGAATTTGGTATGCGCACATATGGTCTGTGACTAAACATGATCATGTCAGAGTCTCCGCCTTAGCCGTACCACTTTCCCCCATAGTTTTCAGTCAGGATGGCAATCATTCGTTCCACTGAGCCCAGGATCGCTCTATGGATGATCACGGGCCTCTTCTTGTCATCACCATCATGGCTGAAGAAAGACAATGTTTGGGTTACAAAGTCAGCAACTTGCACTCTTGAAGATCTTGAAAGTTAAATTCAGGAGGGGTGTAGTAATCAAATATAACCACAAAATGTCACTGTTGTACAGGGAGTAGGAACGAGGGCTCTGGATGTTCTCTTACGTTCTATGTTGAGTAAACATACCTTACAAATGTGAGATTGAAGCGAATAGGCAACTGGAAGTCCAGCTGAATGGTGGCACATTGGTGATACCTGCCGATGGCATCCTTTATCTGAATATCAATCTGAATGACAAAAAGAGAAAAATTTGTATAAAGTCATTTCTTAAGTGTTCATATTTAATATTATGCTTGCTTTATCTTTTTGTACCTTTGGTCCGTAGAAAGCTCCATCACCAGGATTCAGAACCCATTTCTCTCCGAAATCATTCAAGCTGTTCTCCAATTGCTAAAAAAATTAAAGAGGGCTTAATAAAGTCAAACTAGATATAAGATATGCATGATTTTTCATGCATATTACAAGAGATGTATTAAACACTAACCCCCGGTTTCACAGACAAGGCTTAAGGCTAGTCCTAGACTAAAATGTAATTCTGAGCTGTTTTAACTGAAAGAAACTTGCAATGACTAATCTTAAAATATATCAGTGCCTTTTTGTCTCAAGATGCACACCAGTAATGTTTTTTCCTAAATACGTTTATAAAAATGACTTAAATGTCCTAATTGAACTATGGCCTAATCCTGGCTTAGTCTAAGCCCTGTCTGTGAAACCGGGCCTAATACTGTATTAACAACTACGTATATTAAACACTAATAGTAAGAACACATTTTTAAAAATTGATGAGATGGCAAAATGACACCTCAAAATACACTAGCTGGTAGGATTTTTTAAAAAGAAATTATTTCATTCAGCAAGGATGCATTAAATTTATCAAATGTGACAGTAAAAGACATTTATAACATTACAAATGATTTCTATTTCAAATAAATGCTGTTCTTTTGAACTCTCTATTCATCAAAGGATCCTGAAATTTTTTTTATCACCTTTTCCACAAAAATACTAAGCAGCACAACTTTTCTGATTTCTGAAGGATCATGTGACACTAAAGACTAGAGAAATGGCTGCTGAAAATTCAGCTTTACCATCACCCCAAGCTTTTGAATGGTAGTGTATGCACATTGGTTCTTTTTGAGTTTCAGATTCTACCTTCTCAGCCTGGTCCCACACTTCCGGTTCTCCTAGGAACTTCTCTGGCCTTGTGGAAAGGTTCAATTTGAAGGTGAAGCCAAACACATCATACACAGTACGCAGGAAGTCCAGGCAACCCTTTATCTCAGACTCAATCTGTTAGGTAGGAAAATGGGTAAGGAGGTAAGACGAGAAGAAAAATGACCTCTTGATTGCAATTCAAACTAACAAATCATTAATAGGCTCATGAATCAAACATAGATCTTTAACACATCGAAAAATGTAGGGCTCCCACACCTTTAAAACAATACGTTTCCATGGCTTTTCCAGTTATTAGTGATTACTAAATCAGGATTATTAAAATAATTCTACAGAGATCACTAATAAAGAGCATAACCCAACAAATTTATATTCAAATGAGAAATTCCACTACTTTTTTTAGGTTTCATTAATTTCAATGACCTCTCCAAGTATGTGAACCCTGAACAAGGCAAGTCATAAAAAATATCATGTATTCTAAAGTAACATGCCTGGTCCATAGAGCAGAAGATGTGTGCATCATCTTGTTGGAAACGTCTGACTCTGGTCAGGCCAGTAAGAGCTCCAGACAACTCATTACGGTGCAAGACCCCAAAGTCAGCCAGACGCAGGGGCAGTTCCCTCCAAGAGCGTGGCCGGTGATCAAACATCAGACTGTCAAATAAGGGACAAAAATGCTGTGATAAAGAAAATTATTGCAAACGAAAAAAAAAAGGATTTTCTTCGCTTAACTTTCTGCATTTAGGGATACTGTCAATGCATGTCATGATTAACAGACACTTCAAAACTTCTGTTGCTTCGTGAATATAGAAATATTTTGTACCAGTGTCCAGGGCAGTTCATGGGCTTAAGAGCAAAGATCTCTTTCTCCACCTCAAAGGAAAACATGTTTTCACTGTAGTGCTGCCAGTGTCCTGAGGTTTGCCATAGTTTGCTGTTGTAGATGTTCGGTGTGACCACTTCCTGGAATCCCCTCTTTCTGTATTCACTCTACACAATAAAATATAGCACAACAAAAATGGTCTGTGAAAATACATAAATATTCAAGTGGTTGGCTCACAATCATTAACGGGGTCCTTGAAGTGGACCAACCTATCCATTACATGGTCTACTGAACCGTGACATCCATAAAATGCAATTTAGCATATCCTAATAGACCTCTGCAAACCTTGCACCACATCACACCCTTGTTTGTTCGGCTATTGTATTTATTTTTTTAATGGATGATATTGGCCCTATAGTAACAGAATGAACTACGAATTTGAAATGGGGGGGAAAACTCACCCTAAAAAACTCTATCAGCGTATTATAGATGTAGGCTCCTTTAGGCAGAAAGAAACAGCTACCGGGGCTCAGGTCGTGGAAGAAAAACAAGTCTTGTTCCTGGAAAGACAGCGAAGAGAGAGAGAAAGAGAAAGAGAGTGTGTAAAACAACAACATCAAACGTGAGAGAAACAATAATTATACAGGTCAGGAATCTAAACAAGAATACAGGAGGATACAAAGGAAAAGAACAAAAAGTCAAAACGAGCAAGAGACAAAAAATAGGACAAATGGCTGATTATGCTATTGCTTTTGTTGTGACAAAATGTTCCCTGTGCACCCATCAGCATACCCATGAACAGATGGCACATTAAGGAGACAGACATCTGCCTTCTTTATGGGCGCAGTCCCTGTTCTCTCCCCACCCAGCCCACCTATCAGAACTGTCGTCAGTCACTACAGATTCGAGAGGGGGGCAGCTTACTGCCCGAGTCATTAACACACCAAAGTGTTCACATGCCCTCCATTGTGAGCAGTTGGTCCCCCAAATGTTCAGTGGAAAATGGCTTTTTTGTAGTCATTTGTACACTGCTGACTTCTTATAATTATTCACTTCCTGTAGTGCAGATGCGCATACATGTTACTGCTGGATTACTACCATTCAGAAGTTGGGGGTCAGTAGTTTTCTTTTTTTGAAATAAATTAATACTTTTATTCAACAACAATGCATTAAGCAAAAGGGACAGCAAAGACATTTATGTTCCAAAAATTTCTATTTCAAATAAATGCTGTTCTTTATATTCATAAACGAATCCTTCCAAAATTTCTACAAAAATATTAAGCAGCACAACCGTTTTCAACATTGATGATGATAATAATAAATGTTTCTTGAGCACAAAATCAGCATATTAGAATAATTTCTGGAGGATCATGTGACACTGAAGACTGGAGTAATGGCTGCTGAAAATTCAGCTTTGCTATCACAGGAATAGATGACCATTTAAAATATATTACAATAGAAAACAGTTAAGCAGTAAACCGTGTATTTTATAAAATAAATGCAGCCTTAGTGAGCACAAGAAACTGCTTTAAAAAACGTAAAGACTTTTGAACGGTAGAGTATGAAATACTTTTTGATTAAGATCTTATTATATGTATGAGTCAGGTTTTGATCATGTATGAATGTACACTTTCATACATTTACACATACCCTTCCTAGTTTGCGATGATCCCTGTTCTTGGCTTCTTCCTGGAATTTCTCCCATTCTTTCAGCATCTTGGGATCAGGGAAAGAGATGCCATAGATCCTTTGGAGGCTCTCCATGTCAGCTTTGCCCTCCCAGTATGTAGAAGAATTCTGTGATGTACATCATATGCATCATTTGAGATTACACATCATGTCGTAGGGATAATATGCCTAATGTACAGGTTGGGATAATAGGAATGTGGAAGGGAGTTTTAAATGAGAATAAGTTTAAATTGTTGAAAGGTTCTGCAAGGATACTGGGGAAAAAATTTAAAAAGGCCAAATTGTGCACCTTGTGGATCTTCAAGGTCTTGATCTTTCCTGTATGTCTTACATGAGGCCCTCTGCACAGATCGATCAAAGGTCCACACCTACAGAACCAGTAGCAAAATGTGTAAATAAACTAAGCTATAAATATACTGTATATATACTACCACTGTTCAAAAGTTTGAGGTTGGTAAGATTTTCTAAATGTTTTTGAAAGAAGTCTCTTATGCTCACCAAAACTGTATTAATCTGACCAAAAATACAGTAAAAACTGTAATTGTGAAATATTAAGATTTAAAATAAATGTTTTCTTTTTGAATGCATTTTAAAATATAACTTATTCCTGTGAAGGCAAAACTTTCAGCATGAATACTCCAGTCTTAAATATCCTTCAGAAATGATTCTAATATGCTGATTTGATGCTGGAGAAACGTTTCTTATTATCAGTGTTGAACACAGACGTGGCTTTGTTTCTTTCAGTTATGCTTTGATTCAGGATTCTTTGATCAAACTGAAAATTCAAAAGAATAGCATTTCACTTGTAACATTGTAAAAGCCTTTTCTAACACTTTCAATCAATTTAATGTGTCCTTGCTGAATAGAAGTGCTCTTTTTTTCAAACCGCAAACTTTTGAATGGCAGTGTAAACAGACTTTTCAAAAGTATGAAATAAATAAATAAATACATAAATAATACAAAACACACACTTCAATGTGTATGTTTTGCAACCAAAACCATACCTGTAAACTGTAGTCGTTGGGGTGGTAACCTTTTCATTTAGGATCCTGCACTTGAACTTGTTGTACTAGAAGAAAAGCATAAGCAGATTTCACTAGTCTGAACTTCAAGCCACTCGAGTATTAAGGGTTTATTCATAGCATGAGCTCATATTTCTCGCTTTTAGAAAGGAAGCACATACCTTGAACATCTCCAACAGAGTCTCCTTCTTTACCTCTAGCCTCTCAAAGGGTTGCTTCTCTTTGATGATCTTCTTACACAAGTTCTCCAAACAGGGGAAATCATTACTCGATACACCTCTGAGAACCAGCAAGCGAGGAAGGGAGAGGATAGAGAAAGCCAAGTACACAAAGGTGCACAGGTTTCGTTAAAAAACATAAGCTCTTCTTAAATAAAAACTAGAGTGCAAAGAATTACCAAACATCTCACAGATGTCACCAATTAAAGAAACTTTAGTCTACCAGAAGTCATCTTCTATGACTATTTTGGACCAGACAGAGCCGCACTAACAAACAAGACAGGGCTTGACGGTGCTATTATCAAAATTAATCACATTTGCATAAATTGGCTTTCAACAAGTAAACTACTGCATTTATGATGTTCCTTCCAGCTTATCTAAAGCCACTGCACTGATTCTGGTCAAACAAAAGGTCATGCAATTGCAAAAAGGAATGAAAAAACTCCTGAACAAATAGATAATGTGTTTTATTTCTTGACGAGCTACTTAGCATAATTTCTAGCCACAGATGAATTAATGTGACTTTCAAGATTTGACTGACAGTTCTAAACAATAGATGGTAAATGGACACAACAGCGACTTGCATTAGCATGGATGATTTGTGAGAAGCATATTATAATTCAGCACCTGTAGTCTGCTCTGTAATACAACAGTTCTGTTCATGAACACCCCAAATCATTCTAATCAAAAGCAAATGTAAAAATCAGAGAATATGCTTGACTTACTCATTTTCAAGAAACATATCATAGTAAAAGCCATTCTCAATGGGTGGCCCATAACAAAGGCATCCTCCATAGACTCGCTCCATGGCCTCTCCCATTATGTGGGCACTGGAGTGCCAATAAACCTTAAGAAAAAAAAAAAGTTTTAAAAAATATGCAAATATTTTTCAATCTCAATGAGGTTTCAATCATCTATGCAATAAATTAATTCATAATATAAATATTTTCTTTATGCTTACAAATGCACTACTCTGGTGACATTTCATTTGTGGCGGGGTCACTGCTATTGTGGACTAGAATTCATTAAAATGAATAATGCAAATGCAAACTTGAAGAAAACTCTAAACTTACTGCTTGTGCCTCTTCGTCGTCGAATTTGAGAAGCACTAGACTGCAGTCTTTCTCTAAGGGCCTGTCCAGATCCCACACCTCATTGTTCACTTTAGAGATCACAGTATTATCAGCAAGGCCTTGGCTGTCAAGTAAAACACATTATAATGTCATACTGTACATTGTGATTACAAGTTATTGCTTGAGTTGGAAGCATAATGCAATCAAGCACTTCACCAAGAAAACACAATTTGTTGTGCCTTGCAATGAAAGGCAGAGGTTTAAGTTTAACATACACTTATATACAACAAAATTCACGCGTCATTAAAAAAATACTTTTTTTTTTTACACTTCACCTCTGCTGTTTTAGCTTGTTTTCTAGTCTAGCTTTCTAATAAACCTGGCAGTTTAGACTATGAATATGTTTGGCTGTTCTGTGACAAAATCCTTATGTTCCTCTATTGTAAGTTGCTTTGGATAATAAGGTCTGCTAAATACACAAATGTAAATATTTGACAACTGTATCCAATGTCCCACCCCAAACTCACACCACTAGCTGAGTCAATATGTAAATATGAATATATGCCAGATCATTAAAAGAAAACCATAGCAATGTTTCGACTGCATGTCATGAAGTCTCAATGTTTATAACTTGTCTATATAAGTATTCAAATGCATACAGGACCTTGAAGGCAAGTTTACAAATCATTCACAAATTTCATTGGTCCACGCAGCTTGGCAACATCAGAGTTGAAAATGCTTGCCTATTTAGTTTGGTTTAGTTAGTCACTAACCTGATGCCACAGGCAACCTGGTACGGTGTGGTCTTCCAGGACTCCCCATCGACTACTGTTCCATCAGGCAGCGTGATCTTGATGGGCTTGCTGTCTTTTGCTGATTTCTCAGCCAGCAGTGCATCATGTTCTGCCTTCAGCTTGTTATAAACGGACAGACGTTCATCGATGTACTGTGGTGGAGGACTCAACTATGGAGAAGAAAGAGACAAAACTCATATCATCACGCTACCACGGTCCATTGTTTTAAGGGTCCGTCACAAGTATACGTATCATGATTAATAAACCATAGCACAATTTAGCATTACAGGAGATAATACTGTCTTTACAATTATGAACCAAACCTTTACAATTATGAACCAAACCAATCCCATCCTCCTCTGGCAAGGAGTATATTTAAATCAATGCACATATGGCAAATATTTTCTAGTTACATATTGTGCAGGATACTAGCCACATGCTTAATAATGCACTTATTAGATCGTACAGAGAATGGCATCTTTGAAGTCCATTGTGGCATATGCAAGTGTTGCAATACTCTACACAACAGTGTAATACAAGCACCAACCTCAGCCCTGCCACCTGTATCTCCACCAGCATTCTTGTTTTTCTTCTTTCCTCCATCTTTGCCGTTCTGAAAGAAAGGGTGCGACGTCCATTGGTTATTACTTTCAACTGTCAATTAGTTGTTCATGTCAACAAAGAAAAGAGTTCAAACATGTCACTCCACCCACAGTAAAGTGATACAGAAACAAAACCTGACTGCAAAGCTACAAATAAACAGCGCATATACTGAATATCTATATTGCACAGCAGTCAGACAAATAACGAGAGCAGCTCGTCGC
The DNA here is from genome assembly GCF_001515645.1 of Sinocyclocheilus grahami. Lineage (NCBI taxonomy): Eukaryota > Metazoa > Chordata > Actinopteri > Cypriniformes > Cyprinidae > Sinocyclocheilus > Sinocyclocheilus grahami. The sequence goes on along the minus strand of NW_015505808.1, from coordinate 7,551 downwards.
AAAAACTATAAAAATAAGGCATTCGGCGTTTTGACAGCAACATGCCGTGACTGTCTCTAAGGAATTCACTAGCTAGTCAGCTAACTGCATGCACATCTGATACCTTCTTCTCGTCCATTTTCAGATCCTTCATTTGTTCGGTCACGCTCACACCCGCCATAATTAGACGAAAATATCACAAGCAAGAGCAAGTAACACGATCTAACAATGTACGGATTTGTACAGTCTTTATTCAGGACACCGGCACACACGTTTCCCGGATATTTCAGGGAATCCAATGCTGATGCAACAATATGATGTTTTTCGGATGTTATCCGTGATTGGTGCTTCACTGTGATCGACGTGAGTGCAAACCAATCAGCAGGCAGAACAGTTCATTTCTGGCGCAGTAAGATGATGCAACTCGAACAGGCTTTTACTGTATACGTCTGTAATGTTATTGCTAATTATATATATTGCTAAGATAATATGCAATTTTAGTCAGAGTAATAATAACAAGACGACGTTTTGCTGTGAGCTTTCCTCTCAAATGTAAAATAAAGGGGTTCAATTCGAGAAACTGTATAAAAGCAATGCATTCTAGAGGCACCTAGTGGACAGAAATGAGAAGCACAACGATTAATAATAACATAATATGACACAGTGGTATCACAGCACCTTAGAGGCTACTTACACAAAATGCATTTGTTTACATCTAGAATTTATAGCAAACCTGCTGGGTACGACACATTATTCACCTCTAACTACTACTTGTACTTCTAACTTGGCGTATTATTTCATAAGCAAGGCTCTTGAACCGAAAGCCCTTGTGGACTGGAAAGTGTATACTTTATCAAATGGGGAGAAGAGGTGTTTGTGGAATTGAAGAGGCGTCATTAGAAAAGCAAAGGGTTTTGTTTAGGATCAGGATTTACTAGAACATTTAATTATTTTTTTATTCACTTAGCAAAGCTAGGTATGCTGTAGCTTTAATTCTTCTAAAAATTTGAGACTTGTGCTACTTTTTACAAGGGTATTGAAGCAGTTACAGATATTATTTCTTTACTTTCTTTTTTCTTTTCTTTTGAAGCTTCTGATCATATGTCCAAGGAATCAACTCAAGCGAACATCAACACAGTGCATTAAAAGTCTATATTATTTATTTATTTATTTATTCACATGCTGGTCAGAGCTCTAGTGTCAATGTTATCGGTGTGTAATAGCAGGGCATGTACATTTGCTTCATACTCCATTGAGGAGGATTTACTTTCATTTTGAAAAACTAATTGTTCAGCATGGCCAAACAAAGCCTGTAAACTCAAGGGTGTTTTGGACTTTGAATGCCAGTGTAAATAAGCCCCATGGACTCAAACAAAATTGCAGTTGCTCCCTTGGTGCAATGTTTGAAAATCGTGGAACCGTGTCAATCCACTGTCTTTGTCTGCTTGAATGCACATCTGTATCCCCTGCCCCCCACCTCCCAGTGCTTAAAATTTTATGCTCCTTAATTTAAAATTTAAAAAACGTTTTTTAAGCACGTTTGTCATGTCCACCTACTCTAATGCATTTCTGAAGCATGATCCAAGATAACATATAAAACAGAGAGAGACAGCACAGACGACTCACAGAAGTTCGTACTGAAAGCCATAATCCCGAAAGCCCATTTTGCAGGTTTTTAAGGTTTACTTTAGATGCATAGCATAAAGTAAGCACATTGAATTGCATGCAACTGCAAAGAAGTGAGGTGAAAGTCGGGTCTTGTTTCATGCCTTTACACTTGTTTAAGAAGATGAGTCTAGTGTGAGTCTGACCTGAGGGTCTCTATTAGATATCTTGCAATTCCATGGTCCAGAAAGTGCATTTTGAGGCCATAACACATTTTCCTTGAAATTACTCCTTGCATTTATTGGATTTACAATATTGGATCAACACAAACATCAACATTCTGGTTACTACTGTATTGACACACAGATGGAAATATGTAGGTGATCATTTTGTAATGATGTATAATACAATACAAAGGTTAAAATCATTTAATAAATGTTAAAACTATCAAAAAGGTCAAGGACATCTTTGTAATATTTGTACATCAGGGTCTGGATCTACATTTTAAAACCACTTCTCTCAAAGGATAGGCCAATGGCTTATGCAAATTCACATGTCAGTAATTTATTCTAGAGAAGTCACACTGGCTTCAAACCAAACCATTCACCTTAGAAAAATACTTCTGAGACATAAGGAAGAAAGAAAAAACAACAACAAATTGTGTTCAGAGGATTATTTCTTGTGCTGTCCTTATGGTAATTGTGCAGCCGCTTGAATTGTAGTTTTTTTAATTGATTGTTACGGTCTGACTCTTTAATGGTAATACATTCTTTTACGGTTGTGCAGGGAGTTTGTATGGTTGTGGCATCTCAAATTCAACCCCAAGGTAACTTAAAATGATGGATTCTGAACATTAACTCAAGGAATGAATCTTGGAGTTTAGATATAGTTCCTTTATCACAAAGGAGAGTTGCTGGTCTGAAGAGAATCTCTAGGTTAAATTGTAAATTTCAAAGAAATCTTTAGTGCCATCACATTATCCATCAAAGATGCTTCCAAACTCACTTTGATAATCTACAAAGTAGAAGTGACTCCCAAGAAAGTGCCCTAATCGATCAGTCACCATGTTTTCCATTAGTTTGCACGCAACAGAGGAGAGCTGTCAGTCTGTGTGAGATGTCAGGTGGAAAATATTGTTCCCGCAGGATCTCAACTCGTATAAAGAGCCCACAGGGTCTTTCCTTGAGAGCAAGCAGTAATTCTCTCGGCCGTATCTGCAGACAGTTGTCGAACTCTTTCTCTCTTGAGCACACCCTTCAAAGACGTCTCCATAATCACAGGTCACTGCTTTCTTATCCACACACTTACCATATTCTTGAGGCACGTTTCTCACTGTCTGTGCTCTATGTAGACTGTGACATTGACTGTGACAACTGACAGTGACAGTTTCATGTAAAAAGTGGTAAAGTGAACTCACTGTAACTGTCAGACGAGCTGACCCTCCCAGACGCAGTCAAACAAATCCTCAAGATGCACTTCAGTAACACTTCAAAGTAACTTTTAAATTGTACTTACTGTGCAAGTTTGGGTCAGTTTAAAAAAAAATCTATACTTTTAGTCAGCAAGTATGCATTAAACTGATGAAAATCGACAGAAAACTGTATTTTGAGAAATGTATCAGTTTTTTTCCCCATACAATGAGAGTCAGTGGTCACCAAAATTATTTGGTCATCAACATTCTTCAAAATTGTACCCTATTCATATGAAAACTAGCAAGAAACATGCTAAAACCTACAACAGTTAAAATACTCATAATTGCATACACATACTGTGTGTAAGTGTAAAAATATGAAAAATCTTGGACAGCTCTCAGTCTGTTGCTATTTTTCACTTATTTTTCACACATATGGAAACATTCACAAACAGACACAAGTGAGCACACACAGACACTGTTAATTGTGTTTGGTGTGTCTGTTTACTCTGAACGCAAATAGCTAACTTTGTTGGCAAAAGCTGTTTTCACTAACTCCACCCACTCTTACGAAAAATAAGTTTATTCAAGTGTGCTATTAGTAGACGTCTTTTAAACTAAAAATAGGAAAGTATACTTTTAGTCTACTTTTTATGTACTTCTCAGAAATGGGCTTTATGTACTTCTCAGAAATATACTTAAAATGACATTTAAGTATACTTGATTTATACTTAGTAAAGAAATGTATGCAGTGTACCCCTTACGAAAAAGAAGTGTATTCAAGTGTGTTATTAGTATACGTCTTTTAAACTAAAAATAGGAAAGTATACTTTTAGTCTACTTTTTATGTACTTCTCAGAAATGGGCTTTATGTACTTCTCAGAAATATACTTAAAATGACATTTAAGTATACTTGATTTATACTTAGAAAAAGTCTAAATATATTTGAGCTATACTTGTGTTCCTAGACTCCATGTTTTACAGTAGAGGGCGCTAGTACACATCTTCTGTACAGAATTTCCAA
>NW_015505808.1:0-2653 GCF_001515645.1 Sinocyclocheilus grahami | reverse complement strand
TCTTTATTCATCATTTTGTAGATGTAGAGTTAAACATTTTTTTTTAAAATTTTATGTAGAAAAGTTAAATCTCCATCTTGTACCAACCAAAGTGACTTGAAAGCACCTGACGTTGTAATTAGTCTTGTCACCTCGTAAATACGAACTTCAGGAGGACTTGAATGCACCATTCTTCCTGCAATGCTGTTTAGCATTCTGGCTGTATATTGGCTTAATAGTGACAAGATTAGAAGTTCATTGAATTTGCAATAACAACAGGTTTTGCCTTGGTGTGTCAGGTCTACCAGCTACCTGTCCTTGTAATTGTCTATAATGTGATTTGTGTACATTATTGTAAGCTGCAGTGTAGTGCAAAGTGCAAATAACTGCCTCATGGCTTATTTAATCATAGAGCAGTGTTTGTCTTTAAATGTATTTAATGCCTCACTATGAATATTAATTTCTTCATCTGTCCCAACAGGACTAAAGGTTAATAAGTGCAAATATTCGTGAAAGCGTGACAGTCAGAGAATCGTTCTGTCACACATATAAACTCAATTAACCAGATGAAAGAGAGAATCTGAAAGTCTGGTCAGGTTTGGAAAAGTGTGACATTCAATTTCATGTACCAATACTCATTTAAAAATGCTAACAGTGACTTTCCAGTGAGGGTCAACATTGATAATGTTTAACAAAATCATTATGCATTCTCCAAACACGCATATGCAGCAAAGTTCTCATTACTCTCCTGAGCAATAACAAGAATGAACTCTACACCTTCTCAGAGAGAATAAGGGGGGCTAAGATAGAGTATTAAAGCGAGGATGAATGCAAGAGAGAAAAGCCCCTGGCATCCCAGGCCCCCCTACTGCTCCTGACATGAAAACTCCTCACTGAATAATGAGCTTCTCCATTCCAGTAAATCCCTGCATTTGAGACTGGTGCTGCAGTGTTTTGTGTGCACTGCTGCACTATGTGATCGCTTCTTCGAGCTGAACCATTAATGCATATTTTGCTTGGTGTTGCCATTGCTGGTTAGGATTAACTGCCTGTGATAAATGTGCCATCTGCACAGTCTAGAGAGCATTGTTTTAGTATAGTTTGCTGGGTGTTCTCTAGAGTGCAACCACAGCAGCATTTCCAAGTCATTTGTGTCGGATCAAAATATGCTGCTGTTTCTTGAGTTAGTTAAGCAATGCATGGAAAGGTCATTCAGAGACAAATCTGTTTAGAAATAAACAAAATACCTGTTAAAAACATTAGACACTTTCACATGTTGGACACATGAAACTGGGGTAAAACATCTTTCTGTCTTTCTGTCTTGTATCTTTCCATCCATCTATCTACCATTAACATGTATTGTGTTAAAACCGTCATGTCATTTGCTGCAAATATAGTGAGCTAGCAAGAGAGTCTTTAAAACTTTGTTTTTTATGGGTACTCTTTTAGTGCCTGCTTAGAAATGATCAAAAAGTACAAAGCATGTTGAAAACTAAAAATCCACCCATGCAGTTTCAGTTAATGCCACAAATGATTCATGTAGTCCAAACACAAATTAAATAAATTTCACTGTTACATTATTTAAGTGGACTGAAAACAATGCAATTAAGTTGTGATAAAACGTTCAGCAAGTGCATTGCATATTTTAATGCTTATTTTAATTATGTAAATTGAATTGTTGGTAGTTAAATACAATAACATACATATATGTGCTAACTAACAAAGAGCTTGACTCTGTTCTTGAATATGCAAAGTTATTGCTCTTCAAATAAATATTTTTCTGTTAAGAGCAATGAATTTATATATGAGTAAAATTAACTTGTCTCATGTAGGAAATTTTACTGTTGGGGTTTACAGTGTTGCTTACAGTGTATTTATCCTTGACCATGAAAAGAATTGAATAAATGTCTTTAAAAATTTCCCATTTGTGTTTTTAGTTAGCCTACTAGTTTAGTATTATGCTGAATGGTAAAGAAAAGCTTTTTTCACAGCTATCACAGTAACTCACAATATCACAATAATAATAATGATTTGCTTATTTGACATTTTGACAACAGGTCCTGTTCACACAGACCTCTCAGCAGAAAAATGCTGTTAAATTTACAGAAGGCTGCACCTAATGTCTTTCTTGTGTCTTGATGACTTGACATGCTTTCAGGTAACCCTGATATAGGCCACCATTGTCTATAAGGGCCATATTTTCTGCTTTCTGTCATTTTCTCCTTGCTTCTTCCCTTTGCTGTTTCCCCTCTGTTTGTTTTCATCTGTCTTTCTCTCCAGGGAGCGTCACAATCAGCAGTGGATGATGGGATACGGGGCCCTGAAGCAACTAAAGCATTCCAAACACCTGCCAAACGACACACACACACACACACACACACACACACAGTCCAACTTCTTCCTCATACTTCAACACACTCTTGCAGAGGTAGCCCTGAATCCCCAATGTGCTTGTTTTGTATTTGTCAGCAGAAACAGGTTTTCCACTGCCCTCTGTTCAAATCCAGCAGTACATGCTCAGCCTTTAAATATCTTACCAAGGACTGAGGTTGCTGTCCACTTTGGATGCAAATGAACGAATTACAGTGACAGGATGGGATTGTGTAGGGCTGGCAACCTTGTGTCTCACCTTGTGGTGAGAGCAGGGACTGTATCTGTAACTGTCATCACAGCA
>NW_015505807.1:796414-810131 GCF_001515645.1 Sinocyclocheilus grahami | reverse complement strand
TACAGTTCTCTAATGGTTTAAAGGAATGTTTCGGGTAAATCCAGAGTGTTCCTTTAACCCTCAGAGATCTACTGATCCAAAATTGCCCCACTTGCAATACAATAAAGTGTATAACATATAAAAAATATATGCATCAAAAACATCTCCAGCACGTTTTATAATTACCCGAAAATCAAACATAGTTCACCGCTCATATCACGTTCAAGTCCATCAAAAACTTAGGCTGGCTGTCAATTGGAATATTAGAACTAAAAACATTAACATAACACACTCATTGGCATCAATCACTTCACTGAAAACTTGATGCCTAAAAAATAAATAATTATTACCTTATGATTCATCTGTTCTTAAATCCACGTCACTTTAATATTACAATATCAATGTCTATCAAAAAAATAACGTGCACAATACACTGTAGTGTTTAAAACGTTGTTTCATTTTCCAGTAAAGGATGATACATTTTGACATTATTCTTTTCATTTGATTACCTCTTTGCAGATTTTGAGCTATATAACAGCAGCTCACACTTGTATGATAGAAACAAGTGTGGCAGGAAAATATTTACTCAGCTAGTGTTGCTAATTCAGACACGCTTTACTGAACATTCCTTTGGAAAAAAACTAACATTTTCAGTAAAACGTGTTCAAAAAGTTGTAAAATTGAATGGATATTATTTTTAGCTGGGATGGAATTGTGACATTGCAAACCATTTTTAGGAAATTATTAAACTTCACTCTAACATGATTAAAAACTCAATATAGGAAACAATCCAAACGCTTCCCGCTGTTTACTGAAACTTGGAGAAAATGCCTCCTTACATCTGCATGTTCATTTTGGAATAATGCCTGACACATTGTTTAATCACACTATGCATTTCTTTCAAATAGAGTTAAAACTTTGAAAAATTCAAATAAAAACTGTTCCTTTCTGGGTATCTTGTATCGCTATTATAAGAGACCGCCAACAACATTTGATCATATTATGGTTGATTTCCATAAAATTGTAATTAAAAACATACAAATGCACAGATGCTCCAAAGACTTACATTAGAAAAGAGCACAAGCTTGTGAGGGAAAATACGGGATGGAAACTGCTGGTCAGAAATATTTTTGGGTGGGGCTTATTAACTCTTCCCAGTTAATTTTTTGAGTTGTCTTTTTTTTTTTTAGTTGCCAGCCACCGTTATCATTTTTGAGCGTTTGCATAAAAGTTTAATGGCACCCAGAATATTTTTTTTGCATGAATATCGGAACATGCAACATGTCAAGACAAAGAACAGAGCCTTTGCTTTTAAAGGGGTCCTATTATGCTTCTTCCCTTTTTTAATTTTAGTCAGTGTGTATGTTTGGGCATAAAAAAGATCTAGAAAGTTACAAAATCTCAAAGTCCACTCCAAAGGGAGATATTTCGTTTTTAAAAAAATCCCTTTTCAAGAACTACAACGAACGGCTCGTTTGGACTACAGCGTTTGTTTTCCGGACTTTGTGATATCACAAAGTGGCTCATTGGAATATCATTACAAATAATTCCCGCCTACAGAAATTCGAATGGTTGGGGGGTGAGGAGGGGCGAGGTTGTGGTTAGAACGCTTGGTTGAGTGCGTGCATTAGTAATGCATTATTTCCTTCAGGGACACTTCAGATGAGCGCTGTTCGTTTGCAGCCTTTTGTGCAATTGTACGTTGTAATATTGTGTTTATTTGATGTATATCTGATTTATCTCATATAGAATGCGTTTGGTTAAGTTAAAAGAGCGCTTCAGTTTACCGGTGATCGTCTTTAGCTCAGCGCACGCAGCTCAAACAGCAGTGCACAACATTAATAACTATGATTGGGAATGTCGTGTATATAACATTCTAATGAGAACATTATTATAATAAAACGTTGTGAATTCTTTGGGTTTAGTTGCCGTGTTTCAGCGCGTTGATATGGGAAGAGCGCATCCACAACAGGATCACACATTCTGACTATAGCACGCAATAACTGCATCATTTTGTACATATATAAGTTATAATATTATGTTTATGTTGTATTAATATTAATCCCAGGATGCATTTCCTTGAGTTAAATAAGCTGCCAGCAAAACGCTTCAGTTTACCGTGTTCATTCAGCTCTTCAGCTTCAGCACGCGCAGCTCAACGGCTGCTATTTAAAACAGTGGTATTAATTTGTTACTTTTTCAAAATCATTGATACATTATTAATAACAACAACCACTTGTATTTTTCTCTTATTATTTTCATCAACAATATGGTTTAGTAATTAAAATCATTTAATTATTGTCCGTGCAGAGGCTATTCCGTTTTATTGATCTATGGCGCATTCATTTTGATTCTTTACACGTGTAATGATGTCCAGTGACTTGTTTGCATTATTTATGCATAATTTTATTTATTTGTAAGACTTTTTTATGACTAAATTTGGTAATGGGAGAGTAAAAATATTTTTAAAACATACACCGTTCAAACTAGGCTGCTTATGTTGAAGTGTTTGGGATGTGGCTTTTAATGATGAGACCTTTTTTGTAATCAGGCTCTCAAAAAGTATATAACAATTTGGATATAGATTTATCGGCCAACATATCGGTTATCGGCTTTCAAAAATAAAGAATAATCGGTTATCGGCCAAAATTTTCATATCGGTGCATCCCTAAAAAAAAATACCGTCATGTACCGTGAAACCGGTATAATTTTGAAAAATACTGTGATATAAATTTTCGGTCATACCGCCCAGCACTAATTAGAACATTCAAGCAGTTTAAAAAAAAATTTTTTTTTAAATGTGCCATAGAGAAAACATTGCTGGCGTGCATCACGATACAAATCAATGGCAATAACATTTTAAGATATGTCAGTGCAAGTTAATTTCAGTTAAGACAGTCTTGCACCAGGCTTAAGCCTTGTCTATGAATCTGCGCATTAAAGATGTTTTTAGATAAAATTCTGTGTCTGTCCCTCCACCCGAGCAGGCCAGAATACAACCGAGGAAAAATAGGTCAGGCTTAGCATTTGCTTGAGCATAAATTTATGATTTATTTCTAAAGCCCTTAATTTAATTTAGAAGAACGAGTGATAGACTGCAGTGACTCAGAGAAAAAGTCTCAGACTGATGGATGTCACTGATGCCCGTTTTCCACCGAAATTGTGCTGGTTCTCATAGCCAGCAAAACTGCAAACAACTCGAGAACATGCAAAGATTTTGTCTTATTTAAACACATTTTAACATCCAGTGCTATTTAATTCAGGATCGACGCAGTTTTGACACACCCATCAAAAGTTACAACGGTCATAACTCAGTCAAGTAACATCCATAAATGTTTTTGGGTAGACGGAAAAAGTCAAACCAAGTACCTAATTTTTTTTAACATTCACTTACGCCGGTTGCAGTTTCTGGCCCAAGATTACCATGTTTTAGGTGGTGTAGCCAGTTTTTTTGAGGTGGGTTAAAGGGGGCTTTGGAGGTGTGGCAAAACTTAGCCAATCACTATAATTAATCAATATAACCTAATGCTTGTGAACTTACCTGAGGCCTCTGCTTGTGCTGTGACTGGCTCTGTGTCTGACCCTGCGTCTGCTCCCAGTTGCCCCGGGCCCGGCTTCCGCCCACTGAAGTCATCATTTACAGTATATACAAATAACAGTATTTACAAAAGGAATAACACCTTTAAAAGAGAAGCAGATGGGAAAATGTTACTGACAACTCTCCAAAAAATTCAAATAACAATCGTAAAAACATCACACGGTCTCGACAAACCACTGAATTAACATTAAATATGCATGCAAATAACAACGCTACACCATGTGTAGCCAAAACTGGAAGTAAACAACGTTGCTGCCTGACGCACTACCCATAAAGCGACGGCCCAAGTTTACCAGAACACCAACAGAAATTAAATTCTAGGAACTTAGAAAGCTTTGAAAAACAAGACCAAATACTGTTTACAAGTCAAGCTGCAACAAGTCAACCATAAACGCGCTTCCGGGGCTCAATATCCTCAGTTTAAAGCTTCTTTAAATGCACACAAAAACACCGTAGCCCTTCACATTTGGATTAAAATTACACCAAAAACTGTCCACCTGATGCAAGTTGCGAAATATTGCATGTGTGGTTATGCCAAACAGCCCACCGTAGCAGCTCTGCGCATAAGGAAATGTGGTGGAAGAAAGCAACTGCGCACTTTAGATCGCGCACAGAATCGGCCAGCGTGATAGAAGCACGCGGGACCAGCCGCGGGAAAACAGACGGACAAAGCTGAACAACAACAACAAAAACTCAACGGCCTTTGAACGGGCTGAGGGCGAGGATGTAGCTGTCAAACTGAGACCATGTTGGAGACGTGAACACAACCACACAGTCCATGGGTGAAAGTCATTTTATATTTCTTGAGCACTCACACTATTCCATACAGTAAATAAAACAAGGATATATGCAACAAGTAAAGTGTCTAGGAAAAGCAGCACATAAAAGGCATTCGTTTCCATGCATTGGAACGTAAACATTACCTAAGAGTATTCAATCTATCTGTAAAATAAGCATCCAACAGGTAACCTACATTACCTGTAGTGCTCTACATCAGATCTGCATACTGGGAATCCCATATTAACTTACCGACTAAAAAGTAAGCAACTGTATAAACTTGGTTAATAATAGAAAAAAAAAATCTTAGGAGGTGAAGGATTATGATAAGTCCAGGCGATGGGCCTTGGAAAAGCAACTCGATATAAACTCAAACATGCAGATCTAACGATACGATATGAAAAATGCGCACAGTTTTTTATAGTGTTAATAGGTTATTGATACGTTAAATAAAATAGACAAGAGCTAGATTATGGGTGGCTTCCGCTCTGGCCGAGTCTAATAACCTCATGGCCGGTTATCGGGCATCATGATGCTGCTGCTGCTGCCCCAAAATTAAACTTTTCCGGTTGCTAATCAACTATATGGTTTCTCAGCGTAGATTAAAGAATAGTTGGGTAAATTGTTCGTTAGATTATTCGACACGATAATATTTTGCGTCTGCAAAACTGGAATGCACACGCCCCCCGGGGTGAGGCGCACTCCCGTCGGTTCCCCTGTACACTCGACACCGAGGCTTCACCGAGGCCTACAGGCCCCGAATGATAAAAAATGAACAACAGGCGAGGTACTAACCAAAGACCCGGCTGGATGTCAGAAATGTGGAGATAACGCCGACCGACGGAGGCTTTATTGTCGACCTCCTAATCAGACGGAAACAAAACACGAACTCCTTCGCGTCCTAAATCGATTCCCCAAAGCCGACAACAAGGCCGAACCGACTCGCGCAGACAATAAACGAAAGGCTCAAAATGTACCTGTTTCTCTTCCACAGCTGACACCCGGATCACCGCGTCACGTGGTTTATCACAGCCACTGCGGCTTCACGCTCAGAGCTCAACCACGTGACGCCAACGTACGCATGTATATATATATATACCAATAGTCTATAATAACAACTTAAACCAGAATTATGCAATATATAATGTTACCCTCTAGCTGTAGTTGGGTATTTGTAATGCAAAAGCCTACCTGATCATTGATACTGATGTCAAAAAATACTTATGACAGCCTACATATTCCGTGAATAAGGACCTTGAAACTAATTTTAAATTAACTTATTTATTTAGAATAAACAATAAATAAGAACAGAATAGGTAACATGGTTGCAAATGTAGCCGTAGGTCGGTAGGTTAACTTGTTTGGGACCAAGTCACCATTTACATACGAATCTTTTGATTAAAACTAGTTACTTGTAACCAGTGCTGGGTAGTAACTGATTACACGTAATCTGGATTATGTAATTAGATTTGAACAATTAAGTATTTGTGATTAGATTAATTCAATTTTAAAGTGTTCATAAACAGATTACAGTTACTTTTTTGTAGATTGCATATTACACAATGGCAATAAATAGAGGCTGATGATGTTTGTGCCGCCCCCGTCTCAGGGCTCGCAGGAAGAGGGGATGACAACTGCTCCTCTTCCTCCCCCTCTGCTGAAACTGCCACGGCAGAGGCGCCCGCCGTCTCCTCCTGCTCCCCTTTAGTGACTGACGAGAGACACAGAAGGAGACATACATCCTTCTTAATTACAGCTGCACCAACAGACATTTTAGACAAAACTGATGAGATTAAACCTTAAATTCATTAGTGTTTCACCAACTGTATTCACCTACTTAATAAAGATGAATTTATACACTACAGTGATAGTGTAAAATGAGTGTAATTTTAAAATATTTTAGAATTTTTTGAATGTGGCCCATTATATCTACATTGAGGGGGGGAAAAATGCTGTTAAAAACAAACATGATTTCTTTTGCACATTGCACAGTTCTCAAACACAAACAGCATCAAAGAACGTGGATCGTTAATTGCTTTCAGATACTCTGAGTTGGAGCAAGTTTAAAGTCTTTTAGATCATTCAGCAGCCAGACGTTCTCAGACTGAAAACCATTTCAAAATAAAAATAAAAGATCAATTTATTGATAAAAAAAATGCAAGCAAAAAAGTACTAATCTAAAAGACACATTTATGGTCCCACTTTACATTAGATGTCTTTAACTATGTACTTTATATGCATGTATTTTATAGGTACAGTGTACTTATTGTGTTCATGTTGAACTGCAAAACACTTTTGCTGCTATTAAGGTGGGATACTGGTAAGGTTAGGGTCAGTTCACCTAAAAAATTTAAATTAAATTGTCATTTACTCACCCTTGTGTCATTCTGATGCTGTATGGCTCTCTTTCTTTTTCAGACCACAAATGGAGATTTTTTTTTTTAAATGTCCCATGCGTGCTCATCCATATACTGGCAGTGTATGGTGATCAGCATCAAGCTTTTAAAAAAGACACAAAAGTATCACAGAGTGGTCCCATGAGACACGTGCCGTATATTCCAAGTGTTCTGCAGGTGTACGATAGGGTTTGGTGAAAAACAATTATTATTTAATGAATATCCTGACGTTGGCTGTTGGTCTCTGTGCACGACTGCACGTTCATGAGACATGAGAGTTCACTTCGACTCACCCAGGAAAAGCACACAAGTTGTGAAAAATCAAGATTAATAAAAACACAACATGAAATGCAATCCATGTACTTTCTTCTGAGGAAACAAATATCTGTTGTGCTTGTCACAACAAGTTATCTGTCAACTGTCAGTTCTGGTCCTGAGATATTCAACTGAGAAATGACACAGAAACTTTTTGGGGGGATTTCTAGGTGTTGTTTTGTGTCGCTTTTTTATTCATCTTGATTTTTCACAACTTGTGTGCTTTTCCTGGGTGGGTCGGAGTGAACTGCTGCGCTAATAGAGTCTCATGAATGGGCAGTCGTGCACAGAGACCAACGGCCATGTTTAAATAAAGTGTAAAATTTTGGTCTGTTTTTCACCAAACCAGCAGAACACTTGGAATATACGGCAAATGTCGCATGGGACCACTCTGTGATACTTTTGCATCTTTTTTTTTTTAAGTCCCCCTTTAGTCAAAAATTGTATCACTTAAAACTCATTTTGAACATCAAAATTACATATTTAAATGTTTTTTCTTGTTAAAAACATTTTTTTAGGCCTTAAAATAGCTTGAATGTAACTCTTCTGTCTACACCCTTGCCCCATTTACTATGCGCGGATCTATGAATATGCAAATTAGCCCCGCCTCCACACAGTCACACCAGCCAGGGCCTCCTGATCCACGGATAATGACTGATAAAACTATGTTTTTACTAGCGGGCAACTACAGTGGATACTGCAACAGTCATTAAAGTTACTTACTTGATGATGTTGTGTCCTCAAAATGCCTTGAAGACTCGAATGCAGCCAAGTTTGTGAATCTTAATTCGCACCCGCGAGCATACGCGAGTGACGTGCAGACGCCGATGCGGGAGAGGTGGGTCTGACTCCGGGCTACTTTTCCACGGTTGCCGTGGGTTATTATTAAAGTTAGCGATTCTAAATTCATGTTAAACCACGGCTTCATGGATTTTTGCTTTATTTTATTTTTGGTTTTGTGCTGATAATTGGTATATTTAGCATGCAGACTCTATGCTATGATCTCTATGCGCGCAGTGTTTGTATAAATGGAGAGAGGGATATGCTAATGACAGGAATCTATCCCTTGACGTGATTGGTTATTGAATTTTGTGACATAGCAAACCTCATTTCTGGGACTGCCATTGGGAAACTACAGTTTTAAGCAGAAAATACTCAGCAATGGTGTTGATTAATGGATTGGCACATGGGTTGTCTAAAAGCAAATTAAAAACACCACATAGACAATAAACAACAAAAACTTGATTTTCAATTCGAACTTGGGACACTGAATCGCAACAGCGCTATATGTTAACACACTGCCCACGAGGCTATCGGTGCCACTTTTTCTTTGTTTTTAAATGCTTGACGCTGATTGCCATACACCGTCATTATATGAACATGTACGCATGTAACTTTTTTTTTGTGGTTTGAAAAAAAGAAAGGCATACGGCATGAGAACAACACAAGTAGGGCTGAACGATTAATCGCATTTTCGATAATATCGCGATATGACAAAACGCAATTGTTTTTTAACCGCAAAGGCTGCGATTACATTCTCGTCACGTGACATGCGAGAGTAAAGCAGTCTGCAGAGGAAGCATCAACTTGGCACACTACGCATATGCCTGGCCTACAGAAAAGCACACTTTATGTTTAATCTATCTAATATTGTGTTAGACATACTATACAACAGAGATGGGAGAAAAGATTCTCAAACGATTCTGAGCTTAGTTTTTAACCACAGATGCGCGATGGCGCTGCATGTGCTTTAGAAACTCATCCTGCTTGCTTCCAATTGCTCTCTCTCTCTCTCTCTCTCTCTCTCTCACACACACCACTCGAACCGTCCACACAATAATCTTTAATAAAGTTTGGAAAGGTTGAAGTAAATTGGACATTCGCACGCTTCACTGAACAGGATGCGCTGTGAGAAACGCTTGCGTTGCTGATGCTTGCAGTGTGTCGTCTCGCCCGCCGGTATTTTCCTTACAAATGCACTACGAACACCTCCTCAGCAGTGTTGCCAACTAATTTTCAGAGAAAGTTGCTAAAGGAAGGTCGATTTGTTGCTAGAAGTTGCTAAATGACGTTGTGATGTCATTGCGCAATGACGTCATTGCGTAATCACGACGCAAAATTGTCACATCATCAAATCTCAGCAAAAAATATATTTTATATACGTTCATTTAGATTTGTCCATGATATAATATTAAAATATAAATAACTGTATTTTTTAGGGATGCACCGATATGAAAATTTTGGCCGATACCGATAACCGATTACTCTTTATTTTTGAAAGCCGATAACCGATATGTTGGCCGATAAATCTATATCCAAATTTTTACATACTTTTTGAGAGCCTGATTACAAAAAAGGTTTCATCATTAAAAGCCACATCCCAAACACTTCAACATAAGCAGCCTAGTTTGAACGGTGTACGTTTTAAAAATATTTTTACTCTCCCATTACCAAATTTAGTCATAAAAAAGTCTTATTTATCGGCCGATACCGATATGGTGGCCGATATATCGTGCATCCCTAGTATTTTTTAAATACATTGAATTATTGAAAAAGTACACATTTAATGATTTCAATTTAAGTTTTTTTAATAGCTAGTAAACTAGTAATTCTACACATTCTCAACTAATATGCTTTAAGCAGTGTATTAGTAGTTAGTTAGTATGCTACACTCTAAGAAAAGTCTGTAAAAATAAGGCACAATCTACTATGTTAATATGAAAGAATTTTCCGTAATGGTTTTTTTCCTGCATTTTAAATTATGCATTGTGTGTTTGGGTTACAGGGTTACAATGGATGATGGATAATGGATAATGTCCTGAAAGATTTTCCATTTTTCTTACAGTATACTAACTGATCAACAATCGCAGGTACAAGCTACTAACAAAGTGTATCATAAATGAACAATTATTCAATTATCAAATTATTCAATTATTATTCAATTGAACAATTGCAAATCTCAATTAACTCAATTCTCGTGATGTGTGTACTGCTAGGCATCTGTGGTTTCCTCTTTTTGTGTAATTTGGATGGAAAATGTGTGCCTTTTTATTGTCTGAGTCACTTATCAAAAGTTGCTAAAGGCTGCCAAATAAATTTGTTTAAATTGCTAAATTTGTTGCTAGGTGCTTTTGGAAGAAAAAGTTGCTAGGGTAGTCTGAAAAGTTGCTAAATTTAGCAACACTGCTCCTCAGTTATGTGGTTATGTCAATTTCAAATGCTGACAGCATTTGAAACGGCTCTTGAAAGGAAAATGTTCAAATACTCTTAAATACTGAAAGCACTGTTTGTTTATTGCTTGTAAGCCTAGTTCCAGACTAAAATAAATGTTTGAGCTGTCTTAACTGAAAGCAACTTGCACTGCCATGTCTTTGTATATATCAATGCCATTCTTTTGTCTCAAGATACACACCAGTAATGTTTTTTTCTAAGGCACGTTTAAGCTACTTAGATGTTCTAATTAAACTAAGGCCTAATCCTGGCTTAATCTAAGCCCTGTTTTATATTAGTTTATTTAAAATTATTAACATGCAATTGTTTTAATAAAATGTTTTAATGTGTAATTTATTTTTAAAAAGTACTTAATTACACATGGAATTACATTTGAAAAAGTTTTATTAAGACTAATCAATAAGAAAAAAATATATAGTTTTGGAATCTGACTGCGACTCCCAGAATCGGAATCGAATCGTGATGTGCCTAAAGATTCCCACCCCTACAATGATTTATTGCTTGTCTTTGTTGAATAATACAGAAGATAAAGGGCTTAAAAAATTATCGCATATTAAATCGCAATCGCAATATTGGTAAAAATAATCGCAATTAGATTATTTTCCAAAATCGTTCAGCCCTAAACACAAGGGTGAGTAAATGATTTAATTTTCATTTTTGGGTGAACTATCCCTTTAGGGGTTGGTTAAGGGTCAGGGTGAAAGACACTTAAGACACATAAAGTGGGTCTATTTATTTAATTCTTGTTGAAAAACGTAGTGAAATGTAACAAACCAATAAACCATTTTAATGCAACATTTAAACTGCATAACAATTGCATTAAAAAGCATATTGTGACATTTAACTAACATTTCAAATATAATTAGTTTTAAAGATGTCTATTCATGTCCATTTTCTATGTGATTTATTACTGCATAATTGTATGGTTCCATTTAACAACATCATTAAACAGTTTAAATATATATATTTGTCCATATGAAATTTGAGTATGTATTCATTTCCCCATTTTATTTTTAAGTGGCCCTCTTATTCTTCCATAAGTAACAGGCATACAAGTAGAGCTGCTGTCTACATGAATAAGGAAAGGCAGAAATCTTCAAAATTGTAGCTTCTTTAGCTCAAATTACACCCCAAAAAAACCTGTATTTTTCAGGCTGGTCCAACTAATGTGTATTTTCATTGTGGAGTAAACAAACAGATGATGCATTTATCAAAAAGACGACTTGTTCTTTGAACCAAAAGGTGAGATTTGCATGTCAGAGTAAGTGTTGAAACCCCTCAAAATAAAAGTCACAGCCTCGGCTAATGAGACAGACAAGCCTGAATGTCGTCTGACTGCGTACCTTTGCCTCAAATGAATTTTCATCCATGAAATGTTTGTTTATTCTGAACAGTGCTAATTGTTTCCAGTGAACCAGCCTTTCAGTTTCAGGCCAGTAGGTTTCGTTTTTAAAGATCCCAAATGATGACATGTGAACAACAGCTGGATTTGTACAATGTCAACAGCAGCCTGCAAAACAAAAGTGAAGAAAGAGCCAGGATCTTTGGTTTCCCTTTTCGATCGCAAACATGTATCCCATTTGATTTAGGTGGAAATATGCAGAGCACATGTGCCGTGTGTTAATAAGAGAAAAATTGGGAAAACCGTTGCTTCAGAACGTACACAATGTGGACAATTAGCGGTGAGTGTCATCTGTGACTAAGAACGCCTAGTGAGTCGAGATCTAGTTGTGGTCTAAAATAAACCGCATTGAAACCACAGCTGCAGTCAACCACCTCCTGTATTCACCTCATCCGCTGCAGTCTACTCGGAAAGAGCTTCAATGGAACTACAACAGACACTACAAATTAGGGTCAGTCTGCAAAGAAAACTGGTTACTGGTGCTTGTCGATGAAAGCATCAGCATTAGCATTGCTTATGTATATGGTGAGGGATTTGAGCCAAAGCAGAAGCTTTGTATTAAACTTCAACAAGTAGGCCTAATCCCATAACGTTTGTACCAAAGACGTGAATTGATTTCTCAAATTGTGCAGGTTGTTGGAGAGATGTGCCATTACTTTTCTAAGCAATCAATTATTTCCACTTCGTGGATGATAAAATGGGTGAAAAATCCCCATAGACCCCATAGCGGAAAGAGACTGTAAAATATCATAGAGACATGAAGGTGGACTCTTCAACACCCTATAAACGGAATAGCGACACACTAAACACAGTAAGAATACCTTAACGTGACCTTAACCGCAAAATGTTAAAACACCCTAGAAACAGTACAAATGTGCTAACTCTAAGAACACCTTAGCAACTAAACAGCAACATGCTAAAAAAAAACACTAACTGTGCGTTCACACCGCCGACGGCGAGAGCGTCAAAGTGACCGGAAGACATTCATTTTCAATGTGAGCGGGCGGCGAAAAGCGGCGAGGAGCGGCGCGGCGCGTCTTGGCCGGCGAGGGCGTCAAGGAGAGTTGAAATCAGTTTAACTTTATGGTAATGAACTATGACGCTGTTGGGCGGCAACCAATCGGAATGTAGAATTCCTCCGCTTGAGAGGGTCCCAGAGAACGCAGTCCTGTAAACTTTGGTTCCGACCACACATTAGTTCCTAATCAAAATGGAAGAGAGATTAATTATTGCTGTGGGAATTCCTTAGCATCTGAAAAAAACATGCTACAAACAGACAGAACTACGGTGGCCGAGAAGTGCAAAGCAAATCACAATTCTTTCCTTAGCATCTGAAAAAAACATGCTACAAACAGACAGAACTACGGTGGCCGTGAAGTGCAAAGCAAATCACAATTCTGAAAACAAAATAACAAATGCAAATGCAAGTCTAAAAAACAAAATAATAATTCAGAAAGCACAACAACAATTCAGAAAACATTATAACAAGTCAGAAAACACAACGACAAATCAGACAAACCAGAAGAGGTAGGTATAGTTTGAGACAGCGCCATTGGTTTGGGATTGCTCACCGCTGACTGGACGAGACATCTGTCAATCAACGTATACAGAGAAGAACCAGCCGAAGAACAGCAGAGTCATGGTTGGATGGATAAGCGCTTGCCCTTGGCTTTTTGACGCGATCGACACAGGTTCGATCCCACCTTTTGCCAAACTTTTTTTTTCTCCCTTTTCAAATCTCGTATTAGCAACAGATTCTATTTACACTAAGTGAAAATAGCAGTATTTTTAGCAATATGCTATTTACACTAAGTGCAAATACCTATTTACACTATGTTAAAATAGTAGGATTTCTACTATCAAATATACTACTTGTTGCAAATAGTGGCAACTATCTGCACTTCAGTATTGTAGTACATTATAAAACAGTATGCAGTAATAACGTATTGAGTGTAAATTATAATTTTAATTATTAAATGGACACCACCTTATTTGACCAATAAAGCCCTCCCTACACCT